>NC_057796.1:314286415-314535327 GCF_018294505.1 Triticum aestivum | reverse complement strand
TGCGGAGGCGGTCAGGCCCGACCGGGTGTCGGCGGGCGAGCTGGCGGGGAGCTGGCGGAGCGCACGGGCGCAGAGGAGGCAGCAACGGACAGCGCGGACCCGGCGGGCGGAGCAGCCGGCGTGGGACGGAGCGGCTCACCGGCGCGGTGGCAACCCAGCGGCGCGGCGCGGAAGCCGCGGAGGCAGGGCGCATATGGACGAGGCGCGAGGAGTGGCTGCGGTAGTGGGGCTCGCCGGCCTGCGGGAAGACTGCGGCAGTGGCGGACGCCCGAACGGGCACGAGGAAATCCTCTCCTGCCAGTGCTGCGTGCGTGTGTATGTTCGCGCGCGCTGCGGCAGCGCTGTCGGGAGGAGTAGCGTGCCTGAGCTGCCTAAAGTGGTCGTGGGGGATCTGCGCAAAGCCTCGGCCTCCATGTGTGTGTTCTTGGGCGAGAGGAAGCCAGCCTAGGTGGCGTACGAGTATGGTAGTATATGAGCAGTGTATGACCACCATATGAGTAGTATATGGGAAGCATCCAACCATTGTCTAGGTAGTGTGTTTGGCTAATGGTTTGACCATTGTTGACTTGCATCTAGCTAGCTTGCGTAGATGAAATATGGAGGAGCGAAGGCGTGTTCCGGCCGGAACAAGTGTTCCGGCCGGAACAAGTGTTCCGGCCGGAACAAGGCGCAGCGCGAAGGGGAGCAGACGCGAGCGGCGCGTGGATGAATGCAGCCGACCGAAGCGAGCCCGCGCGCGCTGCAAGCGGACGGATGGTCGGCGTTGCAATGGTGATGGTGACGAAGGCGGCGAGGCCGACGACGAGGACGCGCCGTCCCGCGCGACCGCTCCGGGGGCGGGTCAAAGTCGAGCGCCCGAGCGCTACCGGAGAGACGGCGCGACGCCGCTGCGGTGAAGACGAAAATGGTCCCGCCCGGACAGCGAAACCAGCAGCAGCGTGGTAGCATAGTAGTAGTACCGCCCCACGGTGGGCGCCAACTGTCGTGGTATTCTCACCGGGGGCTTGCGAGTCGACAGATGCCACAAGGACTTAGTGTGAGGGTAAGACTGCTGCTGAGAGGACCGGGAGCGGGTATTCGAGTAGCACGTGCTAGTTTACCCAGGTTCGGGGCTCTCCGGAGAGATAATACCCCTACTCCTGCATGTCTGAGTATATATATCTGGTACAGAGTTACTCCGGAAACTGTATCTAAGCTCAGTGCCATATGCATCTGGCTTTGTATATGTCTCATATGTGGCATGCTCTAGTGGCCGGCCATGCTAATGGCTCGTGGCCGTGAGCATGTGTGTGCTCATGCGTGAGTGCATGTGAGGGTGGATGGATGGATGGATGTGTGCCTTATATAGGCATGGCTAGCTTAGCATGTAAGCTATGTGGTGGCATGGAAGGAAGGGGGTATGGTGGGGTGTCATGCTTGTCCCCTGGTTTACTTCATAAATAGTGCCAGGGGACAAGTGACACTATACATGATGGCATCGAGGTACAGCTGTCTCGTCCGCGGTATGGCCGCCACGTCGGGGTCTTGTCGGTGTCGGGTCGGGCTGCAGTCGGCAGCCGGCTAGTCGGCGCAGTCGGCAGCCGGCACCTGGCCGGGCAGAGCAGTCGGACAGGGAGCCGGCAGGACCAGCCGGGCAGTCGGACTGAGGGGCCTTGCTAGCCCCGATGTCTTGAATTATTGTCTCGCCGTCTTTGGGGTATCCGTGGCCAATTACTCCGACAATCACCAATATCTCTAGATGAAGAGATTCTTCCGCGAGAAGCAATTTGATGGACAATTATAATCCTGAGATCTAGTAACATATAAGATGACAAGGTATCACCTACCAAGGCATTTCAGTGGCACCTATTGCCAATTTTTTTCACAAATATCTACCAAATTAGGGTACCACCTACCAAGACATTTCATCTAATTTGGCCCATATTGCCTAAGATAACTGATTAAAAAACAAGTGGCAAATTTAATTTGGATTAACTTAGCACTTGCAAACCAAATACTTGTATCAAAACCAATATCTAGCAGATCACGGTACCACCTACCAAAGCATTTCAACTAAATTGGCACCTACATTTTGCCAAAAATAACTTATTACAGAAAAACAAAAGCCCTCGCTGCATCTAGCTAGGGCAGCCCTCGGGGGGTGCCGGCGAGGAGGGGGATGGCATGGTGACCTCGGTCGGGGGTGCTGACGAGGTGAAGGCCGGTGACTTTCCTACAAGAGGGGGCGACGACAGCGGCCGGCGAGGGGATCGAGGGTGGTCGGCCAAAGGCGCCCGACCGGAGCTCGCGGGCGGCGACAGAGTGGGCGGCGAGAGGGTGGAAAGCAGCAGAGGGGGCGAGAGGGGGAGGAGTATTACCTGCGGCGGCGGTGGCGGTGGCGCGCAGTGGAGGAGGAGAAACCCTAACCATAGCTGCCGGCGTCGGGCGGAGGGGGACGAGTGAGAGATGAGCGCGTGCGGGGAGCCGGCCCGCGTGTTTTCTTTTGCTGTAGCAGTAGCACAGGAATAGGGAGCGCACTACTACTAAACCAAATATCAGTAGCGCTTTGTGCTGAAAAAACACTACTGATAAGGCTAATCATGTAAAAAAATATCAAAAATATACATTGGTCATCATTGATCTTTTTGTGTAGAATCTAAATAGTCAACATGAATCCTCACCGTACTTGTATAGGCACAGGTGAAGATTCATATTGCAGCCACAAATCCTACACATACAATTCAATGAAGACCAAGTGCTCGTGATAGTTTGAGAAGTAACATATTTAAGGTGGTAAACACCCTGTTCGCTTAGCAATATGGGACTAAACTTAATTAGTTGCAAGAGGGGATGATACTTAGTAGCAGCAAGTGTTGGAGAAATGCATTGCTACTAAGTACTTTAGCAGTAGCACGTCCATGATAAGGGTGCTACTACTATACCTAGCCTGGAGGCAACGCCCTGCAATTGTAGTAGTAGCGCTCTTTTCAACTAGCGCGCTACTGCTACAGGGCTATTAGTAGCGCGGTCTTTAGAAACTCGCTACTGCTAATTAGCAGTAGCGTCTGTTTTTAAACAACGCTGCTGGTAAGATTCTGTGTATAAGGTTTTCCCTAGTACTAATCTTTGAATTGGAGAACATGGTGTTTGCAATCCACACATGAACAGAGATATGCGTATCAAACAAATTCATTAATTTGACTTTCAGCATGTTCATGGAGAACTATAATACAACATGCTACTGAATTGAGGTGTTCAATTTTGGATTTAGTGCACAATTTTGACCGGGTCAATGAGCTATTTCATTGATTTGAGATATTTCATTTTGGGTTTGATCCCCGTTTTTGAGTGGGTCAACTATTTGTCAAATAAATTGGTACAAATGAGCATGTAAAAACTCATTACTCCCGAGCATAATCTCACCATCTAAAAAAGAAGTGGCAAGCTAATATTTCAAAATTTGATTCGAATCGACTTGGTAAGGTATACGTGGATGCTCGTTCTCCCAAAATTTGAACGAACCACTAAACACCCTCTGCTCGGTGAAATTCACCCAAGCAAATAAACGGGAGACGCGAAATTACCGGCCTATCTAGGACCCACATCAATTGGCCCGTTAAATATCGAGGGTAGGTTTGTAACTTCATCCGAGCGCGCCCTCTCCTCGGTTGAAATAACAGGCGCTGAATAATTCATAAACCATGGGCGGCAAAACACCCTCTCCTAGGCCGAAATAGCAGGCGCCGAATAATTCAGAAACCATGGGTGGCAAAACACCCTCTCCTCGGCCGAAATCACTCACGCCCACTATTTCAAAGCACGCCTCCTCGCCCGAAATTGTTGGTGCCCACTATTTGGGAGAAGCAAAGTTACCGTACTATCCCCAACCCTCAAGACACAGACCCAAGCCCACAAGAAAAAAGGCAGGGGTAGAACTATAACTTCTCCCACATTTTAGACAAATGCATCTGTAATACATGGTTTCCCCTCCCAATTCCCCATTCATACACCATGGGTGCCAAATCACCTTCTCCCCAGCCGTGAAACCTCAACCCGTCCTCCATGGCGCCCCCATCACACCAAATTCACCGCCGCCCTCCTCCCCAATGCCAGAGCCGCTGTACGTTGCCTCGTGCACTGGGTCGTGTGCCTCTTACTCTGTGTTGCCGGAGCTGCCACGATGAGGACCATGTGAACCGTGCCAGAGACGATTCGCAGGAGCGGCTCCAACTTCAGACGCATCCAGGGCCCCGACACTACTCCCCCCTAGCCGTCGACCACTGCCACATATCTGCTTTCCCGCCCTTGGGAGCCACCGCAACCACGTCGGCCTCACTTACTCGACAGCTGGAGCTGCCTACTTCACTGGGCCGCAAGATAGGTCATACACTCATCTTAAATCACTTTATTTAGGCGTTAGTCGCCTGAATTTTTGTTCTAGGTCAGTCGATTCCCAGTGGACGGAAGCAGCACCCCTCGAGGCAGCGGAGCTCCTAGGGTGCCGGTTGGCTGGGGCAGCAGTGCCTCGGTGTCTATCATAGGGGTGCGGGGGCGCAGGTTCGCTGCGGAAGCAGCGCTTAGTTGCCGATCTTAGTGTTGCGTGGGGTGAAGGTACGATTGTCGTGGGATCTGGATGATGGCGAATCTTTGTGGTTTGGCCAGAGGCAGCACAACCATGGCAGTGCGGTGGGGCTGGGGCGGGGTTGTGGTCGGAGCTGTCGCGGCCAGGGACGGCGGAGGCAGGCTGCTCTGCCAGTGGTCACTGGCTCTTCAGGGAATATCCTGAACAGCGTCAGCCGGGAGGCACAAGACGGCCATCCAGCCATTCGGCGTAGATCATACAGTACAAAAAAAGCGTTTGACCCAAATTTAGTTTTTAGTCAACTGACGTGTGACCAATCTCGTACCTTAGTATTGATCACCTAGGGTATTTCTTCAGATCAGAGATGTGTCATTCTTAACATTGTTTTTTTCTGCATCTTCAGCCACACCGTCTTCCTTCTCAACACAGCTGCTCCAACAAGGGAAGCATACACTAGAAGGGAGTTGTAGTCCGCACTCAAGAGTCACCAATGCTGCCTTGAATGTGCCTGCCTGACATGGACATCCACAATAACCGTAGGACCATCAATTAGTCACCAGATTATGCTCACTACTATGGATGGCCGCCAGATAGGTTGTACCCTCATCTTACTTGTGTGCAACATTTATGGCTTCGTTATGCATCTAAGCATGGAAAATAGATTATCACATGTCATTGTACAGTCATGCTGATTTCTTAAGAGTCTTACTTCAGATAAGAGACTTGTTCAGGAGTTAACGTTGTTCCATAGTTATCATCCATCAACCAATGCTATCCCACATGCTCATGATTATACCGCTGCTAGTATTACCTATGTTCTTGTTCTTCAATACTTTTGTGTGCCATCTAGTTAATCTCGAGTACAAACAATACATATTCTGTAGCTTTCATCTATGTTTTCCCTTTAGTTTTTGAGACCTGTTGCTGCTAGTTAAGTCCAGTCCTACTACCTAAGTCGTCTCCTACAGGCAGTCATTACATTCTCTCACTACTAGTTGTCTTCCATGCATGTCAGATATAATTGCACACACCGATATTGAATATCAGAACAAATCCATAAGAACCTCGCGGAGCAATGTAATAGCCAAGAAACTTGACGTCAATGATATCCAATATGATGGAAAGTTAAAGGCAGTTCTTTAGAAGAGTTGCAGAAAGATGATGAATCCTACTTAGCCCATAAGGTCCTTGCTCTAACTTGGCCCGTATATGGGTACATCACGCATATAATGTCCTGGAGTGCATCTACTCTGTTGCAATGCCATGAGCTTAGCCTGCTGATCATACAAGTTAATATATCAGGCTTTCCTGTTTTTCAGTACCTATTCCATTCATGACAAAATGTTTTCAAATTCAAGTACTATCATTCTAGTCTGCCGCAATGCTATCTGCTTAGTTTGGACATCATGCTTCTGAATATCTCATGCATTGTTATTCATCAGTATGTACTCCATCCGTCTACCATACCATGTTTTTTTACATTGAAGTGTTGTTCTACCGGTCTATTGCAATGCCATCTTAGTTTCCCCATCATACACGCATATATTGCCTTCATGTTTTTCTGTACTTATTCCAGCTATCATACATTTTTACATTCAACTACTATTTCTTTTACTGTGTTGTCCTGTTGTATGCCTAGCTCTTATATCATACTCCCTCCATCCGGATTACATGTCGCAGAAATGGATAAAAATGGATGTATCTAGAACTAAAATACGCCTAGAAACATCCATTTATTTCAAGATGGAGGGAATACATGTCAATATGTCATGCCTTTCTATTCTTTGGTACCTATTCCATCTCCCTGCCATAACATGTTTTATATTTGAAGCACCATTATTCTATATAAGGCATGCAAGGGGAAGACGACTATGTTAGAATCTGAAGGGCTACAAACAAGGTCTTTGCAAAAGATCCAAACACCAGGAGATAGTAAACCAACTCCAGTGTTCATAGATACTCCTCCAGCATAGAGAAACACAACTCCTCCAGATAATAACCAGATTCCAGTGGCTAAGGAACTAGTCCGCTCTGTCCACCAAAAATATGTCAACTCCTTTCTAAGAAGCATGTGCGTTGATACGTCTCCAACGTATCTATAATTTTTTATTGTTACATGTTATTATAGTATCAATCTTGGATGTTTTATATGCAATTATATATCATTTTTGGACTAAACTATTATACTAGTGCCCAATTTTTGGATTTTCAAAAAATCAATGTCCAAAAGAGTCCAAACGGACAAAAAAATGGATTAATTGTTTCTGGACCAGAAGAGACCCTAGAAGGTTTGGGAGAAGAACCGAAGAGTCACGAGCGAGCGACAAGACCGGAGGCGTGCCCTAGCCCCCCTAGGATTGTGGGCCCGTCAGGGCACCTCTTGACCTAATTCCGCCACTATAAATTCTCAAATATTCCCCTGACATCAGAGAGCCACCCGAAATTCTTTTTCCGCAGCTGCAACTTTCTGTGCCGATGAGATCCCATCTGGAGGCCTTCTCCGGTACTCTGCTGGAGGGGGAATCAATCATGGAGGGGCTCCGTATCAACCTTGCTACCCTTCCGATGATGGTGAGTAGTTTACCTCAGCCCTACGGATCCATAGATAGTATCTAGATGGCTTATTCTCTCGCTTTGATCTTCAATACAATGTTCTCCTCGATGTTCTTGGAGATCTATTCGATGTAATGACTTTTTGCCATGTGTTTATTGGGATCTGATGAATTGTGAGTTTGTGATCAGATTTATCCATAAATATTGTTTAGCTTTCTCTAAACTATTTTATGCATGATTGTTATAGCTGTGAATTTCTCTCCGATGTATTGATTTGGTTTGGCCAACTAGATTGGTTTTTCTTGCATTGGGAGAGGTGCTTTGTGATGGGCTCGATCCTGCGATGCTCAATCCCAGAGACATAAGGGGACATGAAACGTATTTCTATCATTGCCCTTAAGGATAAGAAGATGGGGTTTATGCATACGTGAGTTCTGTTTGACTACATCATGTCATCTTGCTTAAGTCGTTACTCTGTTCTTTATGAACTTAATACTCTAGATGTATGTTTGATAGCGCTCGATGTGTGGAGTAATAGTAGTAGATGCAGAATCGTTTCGGTCTACTTGTCCCAGATGTGATGCCTATATACATGATCATTGTCTTGGATATCGTCATGATTATTTGCTTTTCTATCTATTGCCCAATAATAATTTGTTTACCCATCCTATGCTATTTTCAATAGAGAAGCCTCTAGTGAAAACTATGGCCCCCAGGTCTATTTTCTATCATGTTAAAACCGAAAATACCTTGATGCAATTTTCCTCTATTTATTTTATTTATTTTTGTTTGATCTATCTATCTATCGCCATACAATTTAGGCTTGCAAGTAACCGCTGAGGGATTGACAACCCCTTGTTCATGTTGGGTGCAAGGTTTTGTTTTCTTGTTTGTAGGTACTGCTAACAAGGTGTTGCGTGGTTCTCCTACAGGATTGAGAACCTTGGTTCTTAACTGAGGGAAGTACATATCTCTACTGTACTACATCATCCTCCCCTCTTCGAGGAAATCCTAACACAGCTCAAAAGTAGCAGGAAGATATTATGGCGCCATTGCCAGGGAGACATCATCAACATCTATCAAGTACCATCGCATAAACTTTCATCACCTGGCATTTACATTATTTGCCATTTGCCTCTCATTTTCATCTCCCCCACTTCGAAAACATTTTTACAAAAATATTTTTCGTTTGCCTTTTTGCCTGTTTGCTTGCTTTTTGCCTTCATGTTAAAGACATATCGACCCTTATCCACTTGTTAATATTTTCAAAAGATCCAATTATGTTGAACAAATTTCTAGTGGGTTGAGTGCACTAGATTATCTTTATGAAGTTTTGCTTGAAGATCGTAAATCTAAAAATTGTGATGAAGTGTTACAAGAAGAAATTTATAGTGATTCACGATAGCTCCTTGAATTAAGAGCATGATTGGAATGATGTTATTATAAATTCTATTAATGTCAATTGTGTTAATGGTATGCAAAACCGCAAGCTTGCGAATGATGATTTTGTTATGTCCACTACTTATTGCAATGATCATGATTGGGTTGATAATGCTTCTTATTATTTTGAAAATTTATTTAAGTGTCATGATGAATATGTTATTGATAATAATGTTTGCAATAATATTGAAAGCGGGTTTGGAAGAGCGTCATCTTTAGGTAATAATGATCCCACTACTTTGGAGAATTATCGATCTTGTAATTCTTTTGATAAAGGTGGGTTTGGAGAGGTCATGACTTTAGTTGATGTTAATCCCACTATCTTGGAAGATTATAAGACTTTTATGCATGTGGATCATGAAGAGATAATTTTATATGATATCTATATTGTTGAATTTGATCATGATCCTACATGTAATTATTATGAGAGAGGAAAATATTGTTGTAGAAATTTTCACGTTACTAAATTACCTCTCGTTATGTTGAGATTGTCAATGTTTTATTCCTCTCCTTTGCATATGTTAGAAACTTTTTTGTCTTGATAATTTGTTTTCCTATTAAATTCCTATGCATAGGAAGAATGTTAGACTTAAATATTATTGTGCTCTCTTTCTGCTTAAGTTCTTGTCTTTTATGTGAGCATAATTAATATCCCAATCCTATCTTAATGGGCATACAGAAAGAGCTTGTTGGGAGACAACCCAAAAATCATCTTTTTCTAGTTTTTGTGTGCACACAATTATGATACTATTATGGTTGTGTTTTTCTGTCTTAATTAGTGTTTTTTCCGAGTAAAGCATTTGGGATAATTTGGTTGATAGTTGCTTTGACTCTATGCAAAAATATAAACTTTTGCATCCAGTAGCAGAATTGTTAAAAAAAGTTGGAGCACAATAAAATTCTGAATTTTTTACACATGATTTATATACAAATTTCCCATGTTGTCCTAATTTTTAATAATTTGTGGAGTTACAGAAGTATGGCCATTGTTCGAATTATTACAAACTGTTCTGTTTTTGACATATTTTGTTTTCATTATGTTGTTTGCTTGTTTTGATGAATCTATGGATTGTATCGGGGGGTATAAGCCATGGTGAAGTTAGAATACAGTAGATATAATGCAATAATAAAATATGAATGGGTTTACAACAGTACTTAAAGTTGTGCTTTGATTTGTTATACTAACGGATCACACGAAGGTTTTGTTGACTTTTGTGTGTTGAAGTTTTCAAGTTTTGGGTGAGATCACGATGGATGAAGGAATAAGGAGTGGCAAGAGCTTAAGCTTGGGGATGCCCGAGGCACCCCAAGGTAATATTCAAGGACTCCCAAGCAACTAAGCTTGGGGATGCCCCGGAAGGTATCCCCTCTTTCTTCTACCAACTATCGATAATTTTACTTGGAGCTATATTTTTATTCATCACATGATATTTAGTTTTGCTTGGAGTGTCATGTATTATATGAGTCTTTGCTTTGTTTTCTTTTTAGTTTGTCACAATCATCTTTGTTGGACTCGCCTTTTTGAGAGGGACACACATCATTTGTGATTTGTTAGAGTACTCTATGTTCTTCACATAAAACTTTTGAGCTAGGAAGTTGCTCTAGTACTTCACTTATATCTTTTAGAGCACGGCGGTGGTTATATTTTACATAAATTATTGTACTCTCATTCTTCACTTTTATCTTTTTGAGAGTTGATAATAGTAATGGTAGTTAGTGTGGGTTATGATTTTTTTTCCTAATATGATAGATATTCAAGAGGGATATAATAAAAACTTTCATGTAGATCATTGAATATGATAAGTTTGATTCCTTGCAATAGTTTTGCGATTTAAAGGTGGTAATATGCGGGTTATGCTAGTGAGTAATTGTAGTTTAGTAAGAATATTGGGAGTAAGGTTTGTGATTTCCGAAGCATGCACGTATGGTCTCTCGTTATGCTATGAAATTCCAGCATGATTTATTATTGATTTTCTTCCTTATGAGTGGTCGTCGGAGACAAGTTTTCTTTCCTATCTATCCCTGTAGGGGGTTGCGTAGTAGTAATTTGCCTTGAGGGCTAATAAATTTTTGCAATAAGTATGTGAGTTCTTTGTGACTAATGTGAGTCCATGAATTATATGCACTCTTACCTTTCCGCAATTTGCTAGCCTCTTCGGTACCGTGCAATGCCCTTTCTCACCTTGAGTTGTGGTGCAAACTTCGCCGGTGCATCCAAACCCCGTGATATGATACGCTCTATCACACATGAGCCACCTTATATCTTCCTCAAAAGAGCCACCATGCCTACCTATTCTGGCATTTCCATAGCCATTACAAGATATATTGCCATGCAACTTCCACTGTTTCATTTTATTATGACACATATCATCATTGTCATATTGCTTTGCATGATCATATAGCTGACATAGTATTTGTGGCTCAGCCACTGTTCATATTTTTTAAACAAGTTAGGCTAGATCATTGCACATCCCCGTACACCACCGGAGGCATTCATATATAGTCATATTCTTGTTCTACTATCGAGTTGTCATTTTTTGTCGAGTTGTAAGTAAATAGAAGTGTGATGATCATCATATTCATTATTACAGCATTCTCCCAAGTGAGGAAAGGATGATGGAGACTACGATACCCCCACAAGTCGGGATGAGACTCTGGACGAAAAATAGAGGACAAAAAGTGCCCACAAAAAAGAGGAAAAAAGAAAGAAAATGAGATAAAAAGAGAGAAGGGGCAATGTTACTATCCTTCCCACACCTGTGCTTCAAAGTAGCACCATGTTTTTCATATAGAGAGTCTCCTATGCTTTGTAGTCATATAACTAGTGGGAATTTTTTATTATAGAACTTGGCTTGTATATTGCAATGATGGGCTTCCTCAAATGCTCGAGGTCTTCATGAGCAAGCAAGTAGGATGCACACCCACTTACTTTTATTTTTGAGCTTTCATATACTTATAGCTCTCGGTGCATCCGTTGCATGGCAATCCCTACTCCTTACATTGACATCAATTGATGGGCATCTCCATAGCCCGTTGATTAACCACGTTAATATGACTTTTTGCGGTGTATTCGTAGGGATTCGATGAATTGTGAATTTATGATCAGATTTATCCATGAATATTATTTGAGTTTTCTCTAAACTATTTTATGCATGATTGTTATAGCTTTGTATTTATCTCTGATCTATTGATTTGGTTTGGCCAACTAGATTGATATATTTTTTGCAATGGGAGAGGTGCTTTGTGATGGGATCGATCTTGCGGTGCTCAATCCCAGTGACAGAAGGGGACATGACATGTATTTCTATTGTTGCCATTAAGGATAAAAAGATGGGGTTTATTCATCCGTGAGTTCTGTTTTTCTACATCATGTCATCTTGCTTAAGTCGTTACTCCGTTCTTTATGAACTTAATACTCTAGATGCATGCTGGATAGCGGTCGATGTGTGGAGTAATAGTAGTAGATGTAGAATCATTTTGGTCTACTTGTCTCGGACGTGATGCCTATATACATTATCATTGTCTTGGATATCGTCATGATTATTTGCTTTTCTATCAATTGCCCAACATTAATTTGTTTACCCACTGTACGCTATTTTCAAGAGAGAAGCCTCTAGTGAAAACTATGGCCCCCGGGTCTCTTTTCTATCATGTTAAAACCAAAAATACCTTGCTGCAATTATCCTTTATTTTTTATTTTGAATTGTTCGGTCTATATATCTATTGCCATACAATTTAATCTTGCAAGTTGTCAGATTTCGGGTTCCGCACACCCTTGAGAGGTCCAAACTCTGGGGTGCGTGCGAAGAACTCATCCTCCCCTGTCTGCCTGCTCGCTAATCTCACGCCTAACTCGATGAACTGAATGGAAAAGAGACACAGCAGTTTAGGCAGGTTCAGGCCACCTTGCGGTGTAAAACCCTACTCCTGCTTTGTGGTGGATTGGCCTCGAGGTGCTGAGGATGAACGGATACAGTAGGAGAACAACCTTAGGAGGAGGAGTGTTTTTGTGCTCGATGAGCTGATGGGTGTGAGGATGATCCGAATCTGATCCGTCCCCTACTACGGTGGTGGTGCTGCTCTACTTATAGGGGTCGTGGTCCTCTTCCCAAATGTAGGCGGGAAGGGATCCAACAATGGCCAAATTTGATGGGAGACAACTATTACATGCTATCCTGACAAAGGTGGTCTTCGCCTGCAAAAACCTCTGGTGGTGACGCCGCGGTGGGCTCGGGGATGCCTCCGTCCTGGCGGTCTTGGTCTTGTTGCACCAGAATGGAAATCTTTGGCTAATTCCTCGGGACTCTGCGCCTGCGCTTGCCTCCTAAGCACCAAAGAGGAAACTGGTACACTGCGCCCGCTAGCGCCCGCCTGGCCTTGGTCGTCATGGCTCACGTCACCTGAACCTCGCGAGGTGAGCGTTGCATAGAAATCTCCGCTCCTCGGGAGCCAGCCTGGGGAGGCTGCGCCCCGTGGAGGCCTTGGTGTCGTCCGCCTCGCGAGGCTTGGCCCCTTGTGAGGGTCTTGACTTGTTGATGCTGAAGCTGAGCCATACCAGGCCGTCGAAGGAGCCACGCTGTGGGCCGCAGGCAGGCAATTCTGGGTACCCCCGTTCCCAGAACGCCGACACTAGCCCCCGGACCCAAGGCGCGCTCGGACTTGGCTTCGAGGCGAAGCCAAAGGGAAAGTGCGGAGCGTCGCGGGCCCTAACCGCCTGCGTCCTCGGTCGACGCATGGCGATTTATGGGACGTGGGCGTCTCCGCTGCCCCAAGCTTCCTCGGCAACCATTCGACTTGACGAGACCCTGCTGCATGCAGAGAGAATCACATTGCGTGCGATCATGGAGGCTGACGGTTGGCCTCCCTCTGCCTATAAATGAGGGGAGGGGCAGAGCCCCCTTTGCTCATCTACGTCTTCTCGCCGCCTTCTCCTTCCTCTTCTTCCTTGCCTCGCCGCCTTGATGTAGTTCTCATGGCACCGATGAGGAAGTTCTCCGCCGCCGAGAAGGGGAAGGCCCCCAAGGAGGGACCCGGCTCACCGTCGCCCAAGAGAGGGTGAGGCCGCACCCACAAGCACGCCGCAACTCCTGTGGTGGCTCCTCGGGGGTGCGGGCGCGCCTTGGGCGGCTGTGGCGGTGCTTCTTCTCGAGGTGGAAGCTCCCCAGGGCGAGGCAACCCTTGCGACGAGGGGAGGCGTGCCATGGTTGCCCGGCCTCCTCGTCCGCGCTTCCACTCAGCGGAGGTGCTCCCGGAGTTCGTCGGGTGGTTGGAGAGGCCGTTCGGCACCTGGCTCCCGCTCCCTCGCTTTTTTCACGGGCGAGCTGCCGGCCGTAGGGCTTGACGGCCTCTGGCTGCAGGCTGATGGCTGCTGCAGTAAGGCTTCGTGGGTTGGGGTCGATGTTACCGCCGCCGGTAACGTGTTCCTGGCCCGCGGCTGGCAGGCGTTCGCCGGTGTGCGCGGCCTGAGCAGGAGGTGCACCCTCCACTTCAAGTATGATGGCCTCGCGAGCCTCTACGTGAGGGTGCTTGCGGAAGACGGTCGTCGTGCAGGGTGCTGCCCCGAAGACAGCAGCGGCGACGATGAGCTTGGCCTTGACGACAGCCACGACGACGCCGAGGGTGAGCTTGTGATTGGCAACGGCCACACTTCCTTCACCAGCAGCGGCTCCTCCATGGGCGAGAGCACGAGCAGCGGGGGGCTACAACTAGCCGCCATGTCGTCGGGCTCGCTTCGAGGAAGGTGGCGGGTTGTCTCGTCGCCGCGTTCTAGTGCAGTGGGAAGAAGGCTCGCACTGAGTCTAGGGGCCACCGGCGCCAGGCCTCGGGAGCTATCGTGGTCGTGCGGACCGCTTTTGTTTAACCTTTCCTTTCTCCTGCATTTTGAAAGAAGTAGAAGGCCCTACTAGGGCGTGTAATGAACCGTGGTACTTATGCCACTATGCTATGCTTATTGTTCTGGTGTTATGCCGCAATATCCATGTTCCGAGTAAGTGAGGTAGGATAACTTAGCTTGATGTGCTCGTAGTAGTAGTTTCCCATCTCGTGGGGGCGCATCCCTCAGCATTTGGTGAAGCCCCCTTGCTACCGACTCAGGAGCCATTGGCCTCAGGAGACATCGTAAAGCTGCAAAGCTGTTAGAAAGTTTGACGGGGTGCCTTGATCATCCTTGCGCGAGCCCACAGGCATGAGTTAGCTATGGCTTAGTTCATCGCATCGTGCTGCCCGGGGGCACGGAATTAAGAGTGAGTGCACGTCCACGAGCTCATCCAAGAACGGCTCACGAGTATCAAGGACACCGAAGCCCTATGGCAATGGGGCTTTGGCGAAGTGTGTTCGCGGCGCGGGCGAACCCGACGCACGCACACACCCGACCAACCCCTGCTCGTGAGACGCGCGAGGAGGAGCGACGGGCAACTGCCGCTCTCCCTGGGCCGAGATCGAAAGGCAAGAGAAGTAAAAGAGGGGGAATCCAACATGGCAATCGAAAAACGCAAGAACTCCAAATTCCATTAAAAATATTGCAAACCAACTACAGAAAGCAAGCAAAAGAACAGCCGCGTCCGGCACCTAGACTAGTCTTCTCACCAGCGCGGAGCTAAGTGCTGCCACTAGGGCGTGGGAGGGAGCCCCCGAGGCCCGAGGCATGTACAGCCCCACTCATTATTACGTGAGAGTGTCACGAGTGGAGACCTTCACAGGCACTGGGCCTTGCTTAATGGGTAGAACTTCCGGAGGTGCGGATGTTCTAGGCGTTCTGGATGGGGATCCCGTTTTGCGTCTCCACGCGCGCGGAGCCAGGCCTTGAGACGCGGCCGACCCTAAACGGGCCATCCAACATGGGCGAGAGCTTATGCAGCCCTGCCCTGGAGAGCACCCGCCTCAGGACGAGATCACCCACCTTGAGCGTCCTGGAGCGGACGCTGCGGCAGTGGTACCGCTGCAGCGCCTGCTGTGTAACACCCACGATGCGGCTATATCTCCCACGTGTCGAGGCACGACTTAGAGGCATAACCGCATTGTGGTTTTGTCGCAAGAAGGGTCATCTTCACACAATCCCATGTAATGAACAAGAATGGGATAAAGAGTTGGCTTACAATCGCCACTTCACACAATACATAAATAAATCATACATCAATCAGAGTACACACATAGGTCCGACTACGGAACCAAAAGAAAAGAAGACAACCCAATTGCTAGATCCCCGATCGTCCCAAACTGGGCACCACTACTGATCAACATGAAAAGAAACAACACAACGAACAAGATCTTCATCGAGCTCCCACTTGAGCTCGGTTGCGTCATCTGCACTGGCATCATCGGCACCTGCAACTGTTTTGGAAGTATCTGTGAGTCACGAGGACTCAGCAATCTCACACCCGTGAGATCAAGACTATTTAAGCTTGAGGGTAGGAAAGGGGTAGTGAGGTGGAGCTGCAGCAAGCACTAAGCATAAATGGTGGCTAACATACGCAAATAAGAGCGAGAAGAGAAGCAACGGAACGGTCGTGAAGCTAGCAATGATCAAGAAGTGATCCTGAACTCCTACATACGTCAAACATAACCCAAAAACCGTGTTCACTTCCCGGACTCCGCCGAGAAGAGACCATCACGGCTACACACGCGGTTGATGCGTTTTAATTAAGTCGAGTGTCAAGTTCTCTACAACCGGATATTAACAAATTCCCATCTGCCACATAACCGCGGGCACGGCTTTCGAAAGATAATACCCTGCAGGGGTGTCCCAACTTAGCCCATTATAAGCTCTCACGGTCAACGAAGGATATTCCTTCTCCCGGGAAGACCCGATCAGTCTCGGAATCCCGGTTACAAGAATTTCGACAATGGTAAAACAAGACCAGCAAAGCCGCCCGATGTGCCGGCAATCCCGATAGGAGCTGCACATATCTCGTTCTCAGGGCAACACCGGATGAGACATCCTACGAGTAAAACCAGACCTCGAGTTTCCACGAGGGGGCCCCGCAGTCTACTCGGTTCAGACCAGCACTTAGAGAAGCACTGGCCCGGGGGGGTTAAAATAAAGATGACCCTCGGGATGCGCGACTCCCAAGGGAAAAGGCTAGGTGAGGCAAATGTAAAACCAAGGTTGGGCCTTGCTGGAAGAGTTTTATTCAAAGCGAACTGTCAAGGGGGTCCCATAAATCACCCAACCGCGTTAGGAACGCAAAATCAAGGAACATAACACCGGTATGATGGAAACTAGGGCGGCAAGAGTGGAACAAAACACCAGGCATAAGGCCGAGCCTTCCACCCTTTACCAAGTATATAGATGCATTAATTAAGATAAGAGATATTGTGATATCCCAACATAAACATGTTCGAACATGGAGCAATCTTCATCTTCACCTGCAACTAGCAACGCTATAAGAGGGGCTGAGCAAGTGGTAGGTAACGCGGCATAGGAATAGAACGAACAACTAGCAAAGCAAAGATAGAAGTGATTTCGAGGGTATGGTCATCTTGCCTGAGATCCCGCAAGGAAGAAGAACGAGTCCATGAAGAGGACAAACAGACGTTGTCGAACGAATCCTCACAACTCCGGAACAAAACCGAAGCTACCCAGAGAAGCAAACCGGAAAGAAGCAAACAACATGGTAAACAACCCTCACATAAACATGGCATTATGCACAATCAAGTATGATGCATGTCCGGTTTAATGAAGGATGGCATGGCAAAGTGCACAAGCAAAACTACAAGTTAAGTGGAGCTCAATATGCAACGAGTTGCATATTGACGAAACACCACATCAATTATTTAGTTCCCTCTCATTATGTACTCGACCATATTAAATGTTGATTACCATGGCAAGAGGTGAAGCATAACTAAACTAACTATCTATGCAATTTTAAATGAGGCTGGAACAACAAACAACAATTCCGATAACTCCTCATGTCAATTAGCAATTTAAAACAAACACAATTTTTAACATTTTTATATTTTTATCATGATGCGGATGATGTTTTAAGCAATTTTATGAAAATGTTGACATGAGCATGTTATGAAGCATTTGTCACTGTGGTGGAAGAAAGGGGTGCCACGGCAACGAATCCGAAAATGATGCCATGGCAACATATCGGTTCCGGTTGCTCGTGGAGATACCGGCGCAAAAGAGAATTGTGCGGACGTGCGGAACATGCTAGAGATGGTGGGGTGATACCGGTAACCGGGTTCCCACGGGACGATGGCATGGCAACGAGGAGGAACATGGAATGACAACTCGGAAACGGTGCAACCACGAGCATCTCATACAACACACATGCATTCGTTCCACGGACGTCGTCTCGGGGTTATACCTTCGAAGCGTGCATTCGGGGCGGAACGCATCGGTGCGATGTAGAGAAAGTAGACGTTCTCGCGACGGTAGCGGAAGTAGTGGTACATGTTTCGTAGTCGTACACATTCCGTAGATGTTCGGTGTCACAGCGAGGAACTTGACGTCCACGGAGTCTTCGAGAGTCGACGGTAGTCGTACACGGCAACCGTAGTTGAACTTGTAGGGCCGTCAATATCGTGGTACTTGGAGACATGCACGGGATGAAAGTTGTACACGTTCATTTACATCCAGTGTCGTTCGTAGAGGTACTTGGCGTCTCGTACTGGCCGATCCAAAACGAAGCAAGCCAAAAGGCCTCTGGTTTGTACAGCAGCAAGGCAACTCGTGCCCGACAGTGAAGCAACAACAACGGCCACGACGTGGTGGTGGTGCAGAACACCAAGAGGCAGGGCGTGCAGGAGAAAGGGGCTGGAGATGGGGGCGGCAACACGGCACAACATCAGGTAGAGGCCATGGCGACATGGGGCCCTCGAGCGCTATCGGGGAGGAAGGCGAACTCGGGGTCCGGCAGCAGCAAGGCGACGATGAGGGGGCATGTCGGGGCAGTGACTCGGAGCTCTTTTGAAGGAGCTGAAGCAGAGGAGGGCCGCGGCGGCGCGTCGATGGCCACCGACGTCGGCGGGTCCAGGCAGCGGCGTGCCCAGAAGAAATTGGCGGTGGCGGCTTCATGGAGGTTCGGGCACGGGGACGAAGGCCAGGCCGCGGTCAGTGGAGGAAGGCAAGGCGACGCGACGGCGAAGGGGCATGGCTCCGGCAGAGCTGCTCGCTAGCGGCGGCCGAAGGCAGAGGCGGGGAGGCGGCGGCGACCCAGCGATGCGGTGCAGGAGAGGGAGGCGCGAGGAAGGAGGGGCCGACAGCAGAGGCTACGACGCGGCCGGGCTTCGGCCGTCAACAGCTCTGGTGGCCGGGACGGTGGATGGAGGAGGCGAACGGCGGGTCAACGACGAGCTGGAGAAGGAGCTGCAGCGGGGGTCGCGGAGAGGCAGGAGGCGCGGCGCTCGACAGAGGGAGATGGGGATCGGGCGAGGCAGTGCCGTTCTCTCCCTCTCTCTCTGGCGGCGCTAGAGGGAGAGATCGAACAAGGGGAGAGGGAAATGGATCGGGAAAGGGTTAGGGTTAGCAGCGGGGCTTAGGTGGCCGCGGGGATGGGCCGGCTTGGAGTTGGGAGGCCCAGCTGGGCTCACTTCTCTCTCTCACTCTCATACTCTCTTTAACAGAAAAGAAATAGAGAGAAGAAAAGAAAGAGAGGGGTTAGGGAAAGAAATTTCGCATGGGGGTAATTTTCGCGGACTCACAAAAATGTGCTCGTTCCAAGAAAAATGGAGTGGGCAAGATTGCAAGTTTTACATTTGAATTTAATTCAAATGGTTTGAACAAGGAGTAGGAATCCGAAGTTTCCGAAAATGTTGAACATTTAGGAAGAGCCTCGATAAAACGATAAAAGAATATGAGGACAAGTTGGAGACCAAGAATTGAGATGACAAAGGCATTGGGATTTATTTGCAAGTGTGTTAATGTGAACTCCAATTAATGGAATATTTTAATATAGCTCCCTAATAATATTGGGAGGATATATGTTATAAAGAGAAATCACCATGTGCATTTCCCTCGATTTAAATTGATCGAAGATCCATGCAATTTACTTAGTTGAGTTTTTAAAAATTAATGACATGATGGCATGATGACATGATGCAATGCAAAAATAAAAGAACAAGCACCAAAAGGAACACACGGTGATCACAAAAATATGGAAGTCTTCTGAAGCGTCAGTCTCGGGGCGTCACAACACTCCACCACTACAAGAGGATCTCGTCCCGAGATCTAGGATGGCAGCGGAGAGAAGCGGGAGAGGAAAAGAAGAGGTAAAACTAATTGCTTCTTTGACAAATGAGTGAAACCAAAGAACCTTGCGGGGTTGAACAAATCGAAAGAAATGACACAACGGAGATAAGCGAATTGAGAGCACTCCGTAGTAAACGGAAGCAAGGAACACCATGAGAACCTTGAGGTTAAGTGTCACGATAGATATTTAAACCACTCCGGTTAAAACAAGATAGGAAGGAATAAGAATGATATAATTTGAGCAGCACTCCGACTGTAAATGGAAGGAATTGAACATGATCTTGACAAGATGAGAAGATACTCGATGAATTTAACAACAAACTGCCTCCGGAAACAATGCATGAAAGTTAGATAGTTGGAGTGAATAGAACGAAGAATGAAACCAACATCTCCTACCATAAATGAATTTTAAGGAGCATCCTTACGAAGTAGGATTGAACGGAGTTGTTGGAAAACCAACAACGAAAAGAATAAGCTTGTAGTGGGCTTATGGAAACATCTCAACATTATGAGGTGACAAACGGCCACTAAAGGAAACCATTGGTTTGAGTGAGAGCACCAAGGCGATGAAAAACTTCTTTCACCAAGAGGATAGGAGAAAACTTGGATCATTGATAAGCACCATAATAGCAACATTCCTTAGGGAAGGCTTTAGGTGAAACATGACACAAGATAAATCCAACAAAGAGATTTTTATGAGTTGAAACAACTCATGGACGAAGAAAAATATGATGGGTTTAAATATCTCATTCTTGACAACTTGTGAATCATGAAACCTGAAGAAAAATAATCAAGAATGACATAACACCACCCCAAAAGATAAGAGAGAAAGAATTTCACTTCGGAATGCAAGATGAAGAATGCTTGAACTCCAACAAGAATCTTGAAGAACACTTCGAGAATGAATTAAATCCTTGATGAACCACCATGTATAGCCTCCATGAAGAACTCCGGTAATAAAAGGATGATAAAAGAAAGAGGAGTTGAAAACACAAGGTGAAACCTTGTAGTGATAAGATGAAGCTTTGAAATGATATAACCGAGAAAACTTGGAACTCCGGAAAGAAAGATGAACAAATGAAATCAAGAAATTTGATGAACCTCCGGAATAAGGAATTGAATTTACTCGATGAAACAAGAATAAGAATAACATTATGCTCATCCTTCACCAATTAAATTGATGACAAGCAATGGATTTGGCATACTACTTATTCTCGTTGAAAAAGGATTACGATAGATATTGCGCAAACTTTTGAAGGTCTTCATCGAAACACCGGTAGGATTGAAACAACGAATAAATTGATATGATAACGAAGGAATAGAAAATCTTGAACGAACCACCGCGAGAATTAAAGAGCGCGCGGAAATGCTCGAGGGAAATTAGATACATGAGAACGAATAGATCACGAGCTGACTAGAGGATATTTGAGTGATGCATCGGGAGAATATGGAGATGAACGAAGAGACATCAATTTAGAATAATTGGAGAACGAAGCTGAAAACTTAGAACGAAGAAATCTTCTGAAATGATGGCCTTTGGATGATCAAGAATTGAAAACAACTCTGAAATGTTGCAGATGGGTAAGAAAAGAATTCTCACAATCGAAAACAATTATGAGAGGATGGCATAAGCTAGAACTATGAATCTTCAAGAGAACGGACCAAGATTTATGAGAAATTCTTCTTCGGTCTTCAAATGTTGAGAATGATGATGAGAAACACCATCAAGAATTATTGAGGCACTCCGGAATGAAAATTGGAAAGGTTGAACCAACGACGAAAAGAATTTGAAAGATCTTGGAGAAAGACATTTGACTGATGATAATTCATTCTTACATCAAACTTTGCAATGAATTTGAGAATAACTCCAGAAAAAATTAGAAGAGTCAGGTAAGATCCTGGGAAAATACCTGTGGGTTAGGGCCCACTCAAAAGAAACACCGTTGAAATGATTACTTGAAAAGGAGATTGCACCGGTTGAATTAAATGACTCAAAAGAGATAACAACCTCGAGATAGCTTGAACGGATTGGGAATGGAAATGCGAATCTTCTGAGATATCTTCAGCACTCCAAATAATATGAATAGCAAGAGGTGGATGATTAAGAGATGCACCGACATGAGAAAACATATGAAACGAGGAAAAGAATACGATCAACACTGAAAGCTTGACTTGAGTCCACCGGAGAAGAAAAAGAACGAAGAATAATAAACTTGAAACTCCGTTAGTATCTTCATGGGAAATCACCGGATAAGAACATTGATGGAAAAGAATGGAGAAACTTCACCTCCATAAGATGGATACATGATTAAGAAATCTGAGTCTTTGAAGAAAGAGGGTGGGAGGGCAGGAAAAACAAAGACAACTTGGGACGGATGAAACAAACACCGTTGAGAAAACTTAGAGTTGATCTTGCGGATATTGAAAAGATCGGATCCACTTGAAGAGAAGCACGCCGGTTGGAAAAGAATTAACATGACGACCTCGATGATCAAGAAGGATTAGTATCCACATAGGAATATGAGAACACCGCTTAGAATAAGGTATGGAATCCACATTTGACTTCGAAGCAACTCGAATACCACAAATAAAACAAAACAAATGATTTGGCTTGCAGAATAAGCTGGAACAAACATATGATAGAGATTTCGTCCGAAGTTTTCGTGGTGGGGCCCACACGGGCTCGATCGTACAGCACCATCATGTACAAGGCAGTGCACACGACATACGAAGCGTCCCCGAGTCGGCATAGCAAAGGACTCTTTAAGACACTACGAGACCACTGTAAAACCAACCGTGGAAAGGCGGACCACTAGACGTCGAACCCCAATCTCATATCATGCATCTGTCGGAAAGATATCCTAGGAGCTACTTGAATTCCCACTTATAAACTCCCGGAACTTTCTGGTTATGCAATCAGGTGTTGGGGATACAGGGGACACAAAATATATCACCCAAACTAACAATCCCTAGATCCAGCTGTATCCATCCGTCAACACATAACCAAGAAACCTTCGGAAATCGTTTACCTCAACCTTCGAAAAGCATTCGTTATACGAGTTATGGCAATACTCCCGAACTCCCGCCCCAGTACTGGGTGGCGTCGAGGTGATCTCACCAACAACTGCATAAAAGAGATTTTCGATGTCGGCGAAACTCAGGTATTCCAGAACTGCAACGATAAAATTGTGACGAGAACACCTCGGAGCTCAACTCCCCGGGACACTGCCACAACCCCTAAATGTCAGGAGGCACCAAGAACAATGTTATCGTCACAAAACCATCGGGATGATTCTAAGATACCCGCGTGATCCTAAAAAAAATTTAGTGAAATTTGAGGAGAGAAGAGTCAAAACTTCTACGTCAGGAGGCCTCACCAGAGCGACGAAGGGACTGAGGAGTAAAAAGAATCCTACTCTCCGATATATATAATCCTAAGACTCAAAACATTTTTTTTGTTCTAGACTCAACAACGCCAGCGATTCGATCAAGCAGGGGCCTCCTAAGTCGGGGATGGCTCTGATTACCAACTTGTAACACCCACGATGCGGCTATATCTCCCACGTGTCGAGGCACGACTTAGAGGCATAACCGCATTGTGGTTTTGTTGCAAGAAGGGTCATCTTCACACAATCCCATGTAATGAACAAGAATGGGATAAAGAGTTGGCTTACAATCGCCACTTCACACAATACATAAATAAATCATACATCAATCAGAGTACACACATAGGTCCGCCTACGGAACCAAAAGAAAAGAAGACAGCCCAACTGCTAGATCCCCGATCGTCCCAAACTGGGCACCACTACTGATCAACATGAAAAGAAACAACACAAACGAACAAGATCTTCATCGAGCTCCCACTTCAGCTCGGTTGCGTCATCTGCACTGGCATCTTCGGCACCTGCAACTGTTTTGGAAGTATCTGTGAGTCACGAGGACTCAGCAATCTCACACCCGCGAGATCAAGACTATTTAACCTTAAGGGTAGGAAAGGGGTAGTGAGGTGGAGCTGCAGCAAGCACTAAGCATAAACGGTGGCTAACATACGCAAATAAGAGCGAGAAGAGAAGCAACGGAACGGTCGTGAAGCTAGCAATGGTCAAGAAGTGATCCTGAACTCCTACTTACGTCAAACATAACACAAAAACCGTGTTCACTTCCCGGACTCCGCCGAGAAGAGACCATCACGGCTACACACGCGGTTGATGCGTTTTAATTAAGTCGAGTGTCAAGTTCTCTACAACCAGATATTAACAAATTCCCATCTGCCACATAACCGCGGGCACGGCTTTCGAAAGATAATACCCTGCAGGGGTGTCCCAACTTAGCCCATTATAAGCTCTCACGGTCAACGAAGGATATTCCTTCTCCCGGGAAGACCCGATCAGTCTCGGAATCCCGGTTACAAGACATTTCGACAATGGTAAAACAAGACAAGCAAAGCCGCCCGATGTGCCGACAATCCCGATAGGAGCTGCACATATCTCGTTCTCAGGGCAACACCGGATGAGACATCCTACGAGTAAAACCAGACCTCGAGTTTCCACGAGGGGGCCCCGCACTCTACTCGATTCAGACCAGCACTTAGAGAAGCACTGGCCCGGGGGGGTTAAAATAAAGATGACCCTCGGGATGCGCGACTCCCAAGGGAAAAGGCTAGGTGAGGCAAATGTAAAACCAAGGTTGGGCCTTGCTGGAAGAGTTTTATTCAAAGCAAACTGTCAAGGGGGTCCCATAAATCACCCAACCGCGTTAGGAACGCAAAATCAAGGAACATAACACCGGTATGACAGAAACTAGGGCGGCAAGAGTGGAACAAAACACCAGGCATAAGGCCGAGCCTTCCACCCTTTACCAAGTATATAGATGCATTAATTAAGATAAGAGATATTGTGATATCCCAACATAAACATGTTCCAACATGGAGCAATCTTCATCTTCACCTGCAACTAGCAACGCTATAAGAGGGGCTGAGCAAAAGCGGTAACATAGCCAAACACCGGTTTGCTAGGAAGGGTGACAAAGGTTAGAGGTGGGTTCATGGCAATTTGGGAGGCATGATATAGCAAGTGGTAGGTAACGCGGCATAGCAATAGAACGAACAACTAGCAAAGCAAAGATAGAAGTGATTTCGAGGGTATGGTCATCTTGCCTGAGATCCCGCAAGGAAGAAGAACGAGTCCATGAAGAGGACAAACAGACGTTGTCGAACGAATCCTCACAACTCCGGAACGAAACCGAAGCTACCCAGAGAAGCAAACCGGAAAGAAGCAAACAACATGGTAAACAACCCTCACATAAACATGGCATGATGCACAATCAAGTATGATGCATGTCCGGTTTAATGAGGCATGGCATGGCAAAGTGCACAAGCAAAACTACAAGTTAAGTGGAGCTCAATATGCAACGAGTTGCATATTGACGAAACACCACATCAATTATTTAGTTCTCTCTCATTATGTACTCGACCATATTAAATGTTGATTACCATGGCAAGAGGTGAAGCATAAATAAACTAATTATCTAGGCAATTTTAAATGAGGCCGGAACAACAAACAACAATTCTGATAACTCCTCATGTCAATTAGCAAATTAAAACAAACACAATTTTAAACATTTTAATGTTGTTATCATGATGCGGATGACATATGCACGTTTTAAGCAATTTTATGAAAATGTTGACATGAGCATGTTATGAAGCATTTGTCACCGTGGTGGAAGAAAGGGGTGACACGGCAACGAATCCGAAAATGATGCCACGGCAACATATCGGTTCCGGTAGCTCGTGGAGATACCGGCGCAAAAGAGAATTGTGCGGACATGCGGAACATGCTAGAGATGGTGAGGTGATACCGGTAACCGGGTTCCCACGGGATGATGGCATGGCAACGAGGAGGAACATGGAATGACAACTCGGAAACGGTGCAACCACGAGCATCTCATACAACACACATGCATTCGTTCCACGGACGTCGTCTCGGGGTTATACCTTCAAAGCATGCATTCGGGGCGGAACGCGTCGGTGCGATGTAGAGGAAGTAGACGTTCTCGCGATGGTAGCGGAAGTAGTGGTACATGTTTTGTAGTCGTACACATTCCGTAGATGTTCGGGGTCACGGCGAGGAACTTGACGTCCACGGAGTCTTCGAGGGTCGACGGTAGTCGTACACGGCAACCGTAGTTGAACTTGTAGGGCCGTCAATGTCGTGGTACTTGGAGACATGCACGGGATGAAAGTTGTACACGTTCGTTTACATCCAGTGTCGTTCGTAGAGGTACTTGGCGTCTCGTACTGGCCGATCCAAAATGAAGCAAGCCAAAAGGCCTCTGGTGTGTACAGCAGCAAGGCAACTCGTGCCCGACAGTGAAGCAACAACTACGGCCACGACGTGGTGGTGGTGCAGAACACCAAGAGGCAGGGCGTGCAGGAGAAAGGGGCTGGAGATGGGGGCGGCAACACGGCACAACATCAAGCAGAGGCCATGGCGACATGGGGCCCTCGAGCGCTATCGGGGAGGAAGGCGAACTCGGGGTCCGGCAGCAGCAAGGCGACGATGAGGGGGCACGTCAGGGCAGCGACTCGGAGCTCTTTTGAAGGAGCTGAAGCAGAGGAGGGCCGCGGCGGCGCGTCGATGGCCACCGACATCGGCGGGTCCAGGCAGCGGTGCGCCCAGAAGAAATTGGCGGCGGCGGCTTCATGGAGGTTCGGGCACGGGGACGAAGGCCAGGGCCGCGGTCGGTGGAGGAAGGCAAGGCGACGCGACGGCGAAGGGGCATGGCTCCGGCGGAGCTGCTCGCTTGCGGCGGCCGGAGGCAGAGGTGGGGAGGCGGCGGCGACCCAACGATGCAGTGCAGGAGAGGGAGGCGCGAGGAAGGAGGGGCCGACAGCAGAGGCTACGACGCAGCTGGGCTTCGGCCGTCAACAGCTCTGGTGTCCGGGACGGTGGATGGAGGAGGCGAACGGCTGGTCGACGACGAGCTGGAGAAGGAGCTGCAGCGGGGGTCACGGAGAGGCAGGAGGCGTGGCGCTCGACGGAGGGAGATGGGGATCGGGCGAGGCAGTGCCGTTCTCTCTCTCTCTCTGGCGGCGCTAGAGGGAGAGATCGAACGAGGGGAGAGGGAAATGTATCGGGCAAGGGTTAGGGTTAGCAGCGGGGCTTAGGTGGCCGCGGGGATGGGCCGGCTTGGAGTTGGGAGGCCCAGCTGGGCTCACTTCTCTCTCTCACTCTCATACTCTCTTTAACAGAAAAGAAATAGAGAGAAGAAAAGAAAGAGAGGGGTTAGGGAATGAATTTCCGCATGGGGGTAATTTTCCCGGACTCACAAAAATGTGCTCGTTCCAAGAAAAATGGAGTGGGCAAGATTGCAAGTTTTACATTTGAATTTAATTCAAATGGTTTGAACAAGGAGTACGAATCCAAAGTTTCCGAAAGTGTTGAACATTTAGGAAGAGCCTCGATAAAACAATAAAAGAATATGAGGACAAGTTGGAGACCAAGAATTGAGATGACAAAGGCATTGGGATTTATTTGCAAGTGTGTTATGGTGAACTCCAATTAATGGAATATTTTAATATAGCTGCCTAATAATATTGGGAGGATATATGTTATAAAGAGAAATCACCATGTGCATTTCCCTCGATTTAAATGGATCGAAGATCCATGCAATTTACTTAGTTGAGTTTTTAAAAATTAATGACATGATGGCATGATGACATGATGCAATGCAAAAATAAAAGAACAAGCACCAAAAGGAACACACGGTGATCACAAAAATATCGAAGTCTTCTGAAGCGTCGGTCTCGGGGCTTCACATGCTGGTACCTTTCCGCCCGGAGCGAGGCTTGGCGGCGGCGTTTGTCCCCGAGCACGATGTCCATCCCCGCGAGGCATCCTAGCGTGCCTCGTCAAACGCCAAGACCCGTGCGGAGCGATGCTTGACCTCGTGTGGGAGAACCGCTTCGGCTCCGTAGACGAGGAAGAATGGTGTCTCGCCGGTTGGCTCGGTTGCGGTGGTGTCGATGGACCACATCACGGACTGGTACTCGTCCAGCCAGCCCCTGCCGCATGCCTCATGCTTCTTCCTGAAATTTCTTGCCTTGAAGCCCCTCATGACCTCTGCGATGGCGTGCTCGGCTTGGCCGTTGCTCCTGGGGTGTGCCACTGAGGCGTAGCATATCTGCGTTCTAAGGTTAGAACGGTATGTTTTGAAGAGATTGCTAGTGAACCGCGAGCGGTTGTCGGTGATGATGTAATTAGGGACCCTGAACCGCCTCACGAAGCCCTTGATGAACTTGACTGCCGAGCCTGCCGGGATCGTGCGGACAGCCTCCACCTCCACCCACTTGGTGTCTATGGTGACGTAGAGGTAGCGGTAGCCCCTGGGCGCTCGAGGGAACGGGCCCAAGATGTCCAGCCCCTAGACCGCAAACGGCAATGAGATGGTTTGGAGACCCTGAGCAGGCTGGTGGATTTGCTTGGCTTGGAACTGGCAGGCTTCACAGGATCTCACCAGCTCTGTGGCATCATTGAGCACCGTGGCCTAGTAGAATCCCCTGCGGAATGCCTTGCCCACGAGGGTGCGCGATGAAGAGTGATGCCCGCAATCCCCGCCGTGTATGTCGGTTAACAGCTCACATCCCTGCTCCCTGGAGATGCATCGCAAAGAAACATCGTTTGGCCGTTTCTGATAGAGCTCACCGTCCTGAATGCAGTAGGCAGTGGCCTGTCGAGCCACTCGCTCCGCATCTTCCTCCTTCTCCGGTAGGGTCCCCTGAAGCAGGTACGCCTTGAACTCTTCGGTCCAGCACCCCTCCTGAGGCTCGAGCGTGAGGAGTAGATTCTCTCCCAAGGTAGGGCCGCAAGCGGGGGCTCCCGAGAGGGGCGCTGGGGGGAGATCCTCCTGGGGTGGTGTTGGTTCCGCAGTAGGAGGGGCTGCTGAAGGCTTGAAGAGCCGCTCCTCGAAGACGCCAGGCTCCTGAGGCAGGCGTCGGGATGCCTCTTGGCGATGTCGTCTGCTTCCTTGTTCGTGCCGCGTGGCACATGCTGCAGTTCATACCCAAGAATTGTTTCTCGATTTTGCGTACCTCCGCTAGGTATGCCTCCATGTGTTCATCCTTTGGCTCGTATACTTTGTTGGAGAAGTTGACGAGAAGCTGGGAGTCGCCCTTGATGGTGAGTCGCTTCACTCCCAAGGCTGCCGCAACCTTGTGACTGGCGATCAAGCCTTCGTACTCTGTGATGTTGTTGGAGACCTTCTCGCTCTCCTGGAAGCAGAGCTTCACGGCGTAGTAGAGCTTGTCCTGGGTGGGTGAGATCAGCACAGCTCCAGCCCCGCGCCCTGACGTGCGAAGGCATCGTCGAAGTACATGACCCAGCCGTCTGGTGCCTCGCTTCCTGGTGAGAGGGGTCAGTCCACGCCTACCTCGGTGTTTGGGGGTCCATTCTACCAGGAAGTTGGTGAGTACAGCAACCTTGATGACCCTGGTGGTGCTGACCTCCAGCTGAAATGCCTGCAATTCGATGTTCCATTCGGTGACTCTCCCCGCAGCATTGGGGCTTTGGAGCACCCTCTCCAGTGGGTAAGCCGAGACGTCCTTGATGGGGTGGCCTTGGAAGTAGTGATGCAGCTTGTGTGAGGCGACAACGAGTATGAGCAAGAGATTTTGTGTCGTCTCGACCTGGCGCGCGGCATCGCGCGGCAGGCCCTTGGCTTGGCGCTCCTCCTGGACGGCCACCAGCACTGCGCTGGCAGAGTGAGGCGTGGTGGCCAAGTAAAGTACCACAGGCTCAAGAGGATGGGGCGCCACCATCACCGGTGGGCTGGTGAGGTATCTCTTGAGGTCTTGGAACGCCACGTCAGCCTCCGTAGTCCACTTGAACGGGCCCTTCTTTTTCATCAACTTGAAGAATGGGAGGGCGCGCTCCCCCAGCTTGGAGATGAAGCGCCCCAGCGAGGTCACACAGCCCGCCAACTTTTTCTTTTCCTTGAGAGTCTGTGGCGGGCTCATCTCTTCTATCGCCTTGACCTTCTCTGGGTTTGCCTCGATTCCCTTGTGCGGCCCCAGAAATCCTAGCAACTTACCGGAGGGGATGCCAAACACACATTTCTCCGGGTTGAGCGCAGGTCCACCTTGCGCAGACTAGCGAATGTTTCTTCCAGGTCCTCGATGAGGGTCCTTGCCTCCCGAGACCTCACCACTATGTCGTCGACGTAGGCCTCGGCGTTCCTCCCGAGCTGCCGGCCCAGAGCAATGTGCATCAGCCGCTGGAAGGTCGCTCTGGCGTTGTGCAGCCCAAAAGGCATGTAGGTGTAGCAATACACCCCGCATGGGGTCAAGAAGGTTGTCTTCTCGACATCCTGCATCGCCATCTTGATCTCGTGATAACCTGAGAAGGCGTCCAAAAAGCACAGCAGGTTGCACTCGGCTGTGGAGTCAACGATCTGGTCAATGCGGGGAAGCGGGAACGGGTCTTGAGGTCAATGTCGGTGTCAAAACCGGCGGATCTCGGGTAGGGGGTCCCGAACTGTGCGTCTAAGGCTTATGGTAACAGGAGGCGGGGGATACGACCCAGGTTCGGGCCCTCTCGATGGAGGTAATAACCTACTTCCTACTTGATTGATCTTGATGATATGAGTATTACAAGATTTTATCTACCACGAGATCGTAAAGGCTAAACCCTAGAAGCTAGCGTATGGTATGATTGTTGTTGTCCTACGGACTAAACCCTCCGGTTTATATAGACACCGGATGGGGCTAGGGTTACACAGAGTCGGTTACAAGGGAGGAGATCTAAATATCCGTATTGCCAAGCTTGCCTTCCACGCAAAGGAGAGTCCCATCCGGACACAGGTCGAAGTCTACAATCTTGTATCTTCATAGTCCAACAGTCCGGCCAAAGGATATAGTCCGGCTATCCGAGGACCCCCTAATCCAGGACTCCCTCAGTAGCCCCTGAACCAGGCTTCAATGATGATGAGTCCAGCACGCAGATTGTCTTCGGCATTGCAAGGCGGGTTCCTCCTCCGAATACTTCATAGAAGATTTTGAACACAAGGCTAGTGTCCGGCTCTGCAAAACAAATTCCACGTACCACCGTAGAGAGAATAATATTTCCACAAATCTAATCTGCTGACATATTCTGTAGCGTGACATCACACCACGGCCCGGTCATTATTCAAACCGTTTTTCACAACCAGCCACTGCACATATCGCGAGGCGGTTTCCTTGGCACGTCTTGTCGAAGCAGAGATCATGTCCCCTTATCACGGGATTCTCATCAATACGGGCGTGGGTAACCCAACCGCGCCATCAATTACGACGCTTGGGGAATAAGCGATTTTACCAGGTAGGTGGGGAGGCGCATAGTTTCTTCCGCCCTTATAAAGGGACAAAGATTCACCCTTTACGCCTTCTTCCTCCTTGCTCATCCATTCTCGCGCACTTGAGCTCCAGCACCCAAATTCACGTTCTTCACCTCAAACCACTTCCAAGCATGTCCGGAGCGGGAGGCAAGTGGATGGTCTCCTCCGTTATGGAGGAGGACATCACAAAGCTGCGGAGAGCCGGATATCTGCCTGCGGATATCGTACACCGGCTGCCAGATGCGGGGCAGATCATCCCAACTCTAGAACCCCATGAGAGGGTGGTTTTTCTTACCCACTTCGTCCGTGGACTGGGATTTCCCCTCCACCCGTTTGTCCGCGGGCTCATGTTCTACTACGGGCTGGACTTTCACGATCTGGCCCCCAATTTCATCCTCAACATCTCGGCGTTTATCGTCGTGTGCGAGGCCTTCCTCCGCATCAGGCCCCACTTCGGCCTGTGGCTGAAAACCGTCAATGTTAAACCGAAGGTGGTGGTCGGCCAGGAAGCGGAGTGCGGAGGCGCCATGGTGGGAAAAATGCCCAACGTCACCTGGCTCGAAGGCTCCTATGTGGAGACCATAAAGGGGGGTGGCAATCGGGGTGGTTCTACATCACCGAGCCGCGCGACACCAACTGGGTGGTGGCCCCCGAATTTTGATCCGGAATCCGCATGTGGCTCACCTCCTGGAAAGAGAAGGGCCTGTCCTGGGGTTCCTCGGTAGAGCTGACCGGACTCCAGACGTGCATCAAAAACATGATGAGCAAGAAAATGAAGCTCGTCAACGTGGTCCAAGTCATGCTCTTCCGCCGGATTCTCCCGTGTCAAAGACGGGCATTCACTTTGTGGGAGTTCGACCCGGCCGAGCACCAGACGCTGCGAGAGCTCTTCAACACGAAGCACAAGGACGTCTGGAAGGTGCTGTTCAAGGGCGCCAAGGTACCTCCTCCCCTTACCAAGGACCGCGGACTCAGCGCAAAGCGCCCTGCTAATCCGGTATGTTTTTTTACATCTCATAAGATGTTCTCTTCCCAGTATAACCTATGCGCGGGGTCTAAGCATCCACGCCTTTTTAACAGGACTGGGTAGCGACAGCGGAGCAGATCGATTATCCGGCTCCCCTGCCCGAAGATCCAGCAGATGCTCTCCTAATGGAGATGCTGGTTCCGGCACCTTACGAGGTGCCGGAGAAGAAGGCCAAGAAGAAGGCCACGGGGACCAGGAAGGGTCTCCGGCGCAAGGTGATATCGGACTCATCGTCCAAGAGCACCGAGGCGCACTCCTCCCACGAAAACGAGGAGGAGGAAGAGGAAAGTTCTCCCCCCACAGCCGGGGGAGACAAAAAGAGGAAGGTCGCCCCGTCTGGGGCCGCCGAACGGTCCAAGAAGGGCAGGACCCTCCTTCCGGACAACTCCACCGCCGCCGCCTTCAGCGAAGAGGAGTGGTTGCCCAGGGACAAGCCCCTGGCAAAGTCGTAAGTATCCGAATATCATAATAGTTTTGGTATGCTTCATTTTATTGCTCCTTATCATGGCAAACATGATCATGCAGTCCCTCCAAGGCCCATATTGACGTATCCTCTTCGGATGGGTCTTTGGACCCGTTGGCGATGAACAGCGATTCGCTCCCGACCGCCACCTCCCCCCGCCCTACGGACGACGCCGAGGTGTTGTCTCGAAGGGTAGTAGCCGAAGGGGAGATAGTCTTGGAGGCGCCCCAAGGCGACATCCCGGACACTGGACACATGGGGAGCAAGACTCCCAAGGGCTCCAATGGCGGGGGCAACAAGCTTGGCCCCCAGCCAAATACTGTGTCGGAACCTCCAATGGTTCCGGACCCTGTCAGGCGACCCCTCGCTAAGGGGGGTGAGCCGTCTGTGCCGATGACCTCTGTCCATCCAGAGGCATCGGACAACTTGCTGGAAGCGCTTCGTAGCGCTTCCATTGATGAAGAGCACCGCACTATCATGAGTGCGGTAGTCAAGAAGGTTCAGTCTGCCAAAAGCGGATTGACTGAAGCCTGTGCCAGCCTCCTAACAGGCTTTGAGGTAAGTAATCAAATTATATGAAAATATTACGGCATAGACAGTAGCCCCTGATGCTCTGTTTGGCGTTCGCGGAGAAAACCCGAAGAGAGGATCAAATAATAATCGCAGGAGTCTAATCATAATATGTCTATGTGCATATGTAGGCTTCACTGCTGGCCGCTGCCGCACGTACTGCGGAGGTCGCCGCACTGAAGCGGGACCTTGAGCAGTCCAAGGAAGAGCTCTGCCTTACCAATAGGCAGCTCGAAGAGAACAAAGGTAAGTGATACACCGTCTGTATATTGATAAGAAAAAACAAGGGTGGTTGCTTAGATCATAGGATCGTCATGAATTTTGCTAGGGGCCATGACCGAAGTGGCGACCCTGAAGAAGGCGCTATTCGAGGCCGAGGACAAGGCGGCCAAGGAGCGCATCGAGCGAGAGAAACAAGAGGCCCGAGTAGGCGAGGTGCAGCAAGAGCTCCAGGCCCTCGTCAAGAAGCACAAGTCCTTGGAGCTTGACTCTAAGACGCAAGGGTCCGAGCTTGCGAAAGCCCTCGAAAGCGCGCAACATGCCAAGGCCGAAGCCCAAAAGGCCCTCCAGGAAATTGAGGCGGTTAAGAAGATAGCGGCGGATAAGGCATTCATTATGCAAAGCAAGCATCTGAAAGAAAAGTTCTTTTTACTTACCAGAGTTCGAAGCTCTCCAGGAGCGTTCACAGATCTACCCCGTATTGTGTCAGATGCCGCGGAGTTCTACCGGGCCGAGGAGGGGAGCTCGACGGAGAAGTTGTTCTGGTCTCTGTATACTGGGACCGAACACCCAATGCCCTTGAGCGACCAGCTAAAGCAACTGGTCGAGCTCCACAAGGCGGCCGAACAGGCCATGAAGGGTCTTATAGTCCGGATGTGGCCTGGCGAGCCCCTGCCTGATAGCTACTTCGGTCTGGTAAGGCGGCTTGTGAATGCCTGCCCACAGCTTGAAGTCATAAAGAGGTCTGTCTGCATCGAGGGTGCGCGCAGGGCTTTTGCCCAGGTGAAGGTGCACTGGGCGAAGCTGGACGCCGAAAAGCTGGTGAAGGAGGGGCCGCCGGAAGGCAAGGAGCATCGCCACCCCGAAAAGTATTATGAAAGCGTCCTGAAGGGTGCTTGCCTTGTGGCGGAGGAATGTGCTAAAGATGTAATATTTGAATAAATGTACTTCACGTGATCATGTAATATGAAACGAGTTCATCTGCGCTATGCAGCGCTTGTGAATTTAAAATATTACCTTCTGTGCGGCCGTTTATAAAATCTGAGAGTTGGCCAGTCGTCGGCTTCCGCCCCATGTAACTAGTACTGAGGTGTTTGGGATAAACCTGAGCACTCTTTATCCCAATTTTGGGTCCTTCGAAGGAGGTGTTCAGCGCAATGAACCAGGCAATCGGACTATAAGGCTTTATCACTCTCACTTAGCCATAGAAGTCTACAATTTTAAATTTTGGCGAAGCCCCTAGTATTCGGAAGGCCGAATTTGGGGCGCTATATACGCCTAAGTCGGGCAAGGCCGACTCCTCGCCCGAAGCGGAAAAAGTCTTTAAGGACTTGAGACCTCTCAAACAGCGACTAGCTCTCGCCTTATCATGACAGTCAGTTTTCGGCTTTCTCTACTGAGGTGCTCGTCCGGAAGAACCGGGACACAATCGCAGTAGTTCTCCCAGTGCTACCTTAGCCGATATAGCGGAACGTAAGGTACCAAAACATGGGAGCCGGGCAAACCCAACTATTGACCCAAGACATGATTCGGAGCTGATGCATATAGTGCTATAAGTTCGGGGTGCCGCACTGTCGAGAGTGTTCGGACTTTTCACGCCGTATTGATGGGGTATAGTGAAGCCCCTGGCGTACTGGTCATACCAGAATGTACGGGTGCAATTTGTCGTAAAATAAACAGACAAGAAGAAAAAAAGGAAATGTAATGCAATAATAGACTAATGCTATGCATTGTTATTTAAATAATATGTCGAAGCGTATTGATACGAGTAGTGCAAGAAGCAAAAAATAGGACTATTTGACATGTCGTATCCAAGGGCAAGCTGCGCATGGGTATTTAAAATAGGTATTTCGATCGTTATCAGAGACCACCTGGGGATTCCCTTGTACGTCTTAGCTTCTTGCCTCCTTGGTATTTCCTTCCCGTAATGCGTCCAGCAATCAGACTACCGAAAAGGGCTTCCAGAGAGTAAGGTCCTGAAAGAGAGAAAATGATAAAGGTATACAGCCCCTGGGGCGGTTGAACTGCATTGTGGGACGTGTCCTGGCCGTGCCTCCGCCTATGCCCATGGTATTTTTAGTGCGTAATTATGTACGCGTGGCACAGATTTCGTCGCTTGACCGGGCCTAGGACGGAGGCCGAATTGCTAGGCAGGCTCTGAACGTGCCAGGCGATCCTGCTGCAGGCTCCGGACTCGCTTGAAGGTGTCCGAGGTCTTTATCGGCGAATTGGCGGTTTGCCATAAAGGCTGCTTTGTTATTCTGCTGCGAGGACCGCAGTGTGCTCCTCCGTGCGGAGCGAGCGTTCTGTGTTTCCATTGACTGTTATAACCCCGCGAGGTCCTGGCATTTTGAGCTTGAGGTATGCATAATGTGGTACCGCATTGAATCAGGCAAATGCGGTTCATCCGAGCAGTGCGTGATAGCCACTACGGAACGGGGCGATATCGAAGATTAACTCTTCGCCTCGGAAGTTGTCCGAAGATCCGAAGACCACTTCCAGTGTGATTGAGCCCGTGCAACGGGCCTCTACACCTGGGATGACACCTTTAAAGGTGGTTTTAGTGGGTTTTATCCTCGAGGGGTCGACACCCATTTTGCGCACTGTATCCTAATAAAGCAGATTCAGGCTGCTGTCGCCGTCCATAAGGACTCGGGTGAGCTGAAATCCATCAATGATGGGATCAAGGACCAATGCGGCAGAACCGCCATGACGGATACTAGTGGGGTGGTCCCTACGATCGAAAGTGATGGGACAAGAAAACCATGGGTTGAACTTTGGTGCGACTGGCTCCATCGCGTAGACGTCCCTTAGTGCACGCTTCCGTTCCCTCTTGGGAATATGGGTTGCGTATATAATGTTCACCGTTTTCACTTGGGGAGGAAATTTCTTCTGTCCTCCTGTGTTCGGCGGCCGGGGATCTTCCTCATCGTCGCTATGCAGCCCCTTTTCCTTGTTTTGGGTATTCAACTTGCCGGCCTGCTTGAACACCCAGCATTCTCTGTTGGTGTGATTGGCTGGCTTATCGGGGGTGCCGTGAATTTGACACGAGCGATCGAGTATGCGGTCCAAACTGGACGGGCCCGGGTTGTTTCTTTTGAACGGCTTTTTCCGCTGACCGGATTTAGAGCCACTGAATCCGGCATTGACTGTCGTGTCTTCATCGTTGTCACCATTGTTGCGGTGCTTATGTCTGTTATTGCCGTTGCTGCAAGCCAGCCAGCTATCCTCACCCGCGCAAAAGTGGGTCATGAGTGTCGCGAGGGCTGCCATAGACTTCGGCTTCTCTTGGCCGAGGTGCCGGGCGAGCCACTCGTCCCGGATGTTATGTGTCAGATGTGGGGTTCCGACAAACCCTTAAGGTTCGAACACTGGGGTGCACGCGAAGTCTTTCCCTCCTACCAATCTACACCCTAGCTCGCTAAGATCTCGCGGACGAACTCGACGAACTCGCAACACAGAAAGACACGAGATTTATACTGGTTCGGGCCACCGTTGTGGTGTAATACCCTACTCCAGTGTGGTGGTGGTCGATTGCCTCTTGGGCTGATGATGAACAGTACAAGGGAAGAACATCCTCCTGAGGTTGAGGTGTTCTTGTGGCTATGCTCTCGATCGGGTTGGACCAAGCTAAGATGATCCCGTTTTTTCCCCTACTGTGGTGGCTAGACCTATTTATAGAGGCCCTGGTCCTCTTCCCAAATATCGAGCGGGAAGGGAGCCAACAACGGCGGGCAAATTTGAAGGAGGACAGCTAGTACAAGCCATCCTGACAAAAGCGGTCTTCGCCTGTGAAAAGCTCTAGTGGTGACACCATCTTGGGCTCCACGATGACCTCCGTCTCGCCGTCCTCCTAGTCTTGGTCTCGTTGCACCAATATAGCAACCATTGCCTGATGCCTCGGTACTCTTCGCCTGCGCTGGCCTCCTTAGCACCAAAGAGGAAATAAGGACGCTGCGCGCGCTAGCGCCCGCCTGGTGTCGTTCATCATGGCTCACGTCACGAGAGCCTCGTGAGGTTTGCCCCGCCTTGATATCTTCGCTCCTCGTGAGCCTTCCTGGCTAGGCCACTCCAGAGGTGGTCTTGCGTCGTCCGCCTCACGAGGCTTGGACCCTCGCGAGGGTCTTGGATGCCTTGTTGATGAAGATGGGTCGTACGTCCTGCCGGCTTAGCCACGCTGTGGGCCGCAGGCAGGCAAGTCTGGGGACCCCCGTTCCGAGAACACCGACAGTAGCCCCCGGGCCCAAGGTGCGCTCGGGCTTGCGTTCGCGGCGAAGCCAAGGGTCAAGTTCGGAGCACCGTGGGCCCCAAAAGCCTGCGGCCTCGGTTGACGCGTGGCGGTTGATTGGACGTGGGCATCTCCGCTTCCCCACGCTACCTTGGCAACTGCACAACTTGACAAGTCCCTGCGACATGCAAGGAAAACCATCATTACCTACGATCGTGGGAGACGCCGGTTGACCTTTTCTTGCTATAAATGGGGAGGGGGCGGAGCCCCCATTGCCCATCTCTTCCTCGCTTGCTTGCTTCTTCCTCCCTGCTCCACTCCGTGCAGCGACACCCATGGCACCACGAAGGAAGTTCTCCGCCACCGAGAAAGGAAAGCCCCTCGCGAGGGACCCGGCTCCCCGGCGCCCAAGCGTGGCCGTGGCCGCCCGTGCAAGCATGCCGCGGCCCCCGCCCTGGCCCATCGTCGAGACGGCGCCTCGGCACGCGGAGTGGGTTATCCGAGCCATGGCGGTCCAGTTGATGAGGGGAGGCATGCTATGGTGGCGCGGCCTCCTTGTCCGTGCTTCCACACGGCGGAGGTGTCGCCAGAGTTTGTCGTCTGGTCGGAGAACCCGGCCGGCAATTGGCTTCAACTTCCACGCTTCTTCGCCGGCGAACTGCCGGCCTCTGGTCCAGGCGGACTCTAGCTGCAGGCGGATGGCTACTGCAGCAAGGCCTCTTGGGTTGCGGTCGAGACTTCCGCCGCGGGCAACATAGCCCTGGCCCGCGGCTAGCAGACATTCGCCCGCGCGTGCGGCCTGGGCAGGCGGTGCACCCTCCACTTCAGGTACGATGGTGGATCGACCCTCTATGTGAGGGTGTTTGGGGAAGATGGTCGCCGCGCCGGGTGCTGCCCCGAGGCGAACGACAGTGAGGAGGTGCTCGGCCTTGGGGTCGGTCACGACGAGGACGAGGGCGAGCCTGCCCTCGGCGGCGACCGTGTCTCGTCTAGCTACGGCGGCTCTTCCTCTGGCGACAGCTCCAGTAGTGGCGGCTATGACCAGTCGCCGCGCCGCCGCGCCCGTTTTGAAGGCGGCAGTGGGTCATCTCGTCGCCGCACCTCCGTGAAGCGTGAGGAAGGATCCGACTAGGCTCGTGGTAGCGCTACGGGCCTGTCTTCGCGGATCGCTGCAACGCTGCTTTTGTTTTACTCTTTCCTGAATCAAGAATGAAACCAGTATGGGCCCTGGGGGGCGTGTATCGAACTATGGTTCCTTGCTTATAACAGTAGGAGTGTTGTTCCCGTGCCGTGTTGCAAAGATAACTTAACCTGGTATACTCAGGACGCCCTCTTCCATGCGAGGCGTTCATTTCCTCGCATCCATCTTGCCTTGGTGGCCTACATTCGCTCAGGAATTGCGAAAAACTCGTTAGGAAATGCGTTGAAAGATTTGCCGTTCATCCTGGCCCTGACCCGGCGCCTTGTATCGCGGTACCCGAGGGGCACGGACTAGGAGAGGTGCGCCAGCTTTGGGCTCGAACGAGGGTGGCTCGCGAGAAGGCAAAAAGGAGAAGGCAGAAAGGAGAAAAATGCTCGCGAGGGCACCTGCCTAGCCCCCTCGTGAGGCATGCGAGAGAGAGAACACGAGCAAATTCGAGCCAGAAAAAACGTAGTGAGAGGCGAGGGAACCAAATCGGCAAGGAACACCCAAGGCAAACTTTGATTAAGGAAAAGCGAGCCAACTACGGAAAGCAAATGAAAAGCCGCGTCCAGCACCTAATCTAGTCTTCAAGTCTTCTCACCAGTGCGGAGGTAAGTGCTGTCCACTAGGCATGGGAGGGAGCCCCAGGGCCTGAGGCCGGCGCTCCTGAGACTCCGGGGCGTGTACAGCCCCAACTCATTATTACGTGAGAGTGTCACGGGCGGCGATTCTTCACAGGCACCGGGCCTTCTTCACAGGCTCTGGGCCTTTCTTCTCAGGCTCTTGGCCTTGCTTCTCAGGCTCTGGGCCTTGCTTCATGGATAGAACTTCCGGAGGTGCTGGATGTTCCAGGCGTTCTGGATGGGTACCCCTTTTTGTGTCTCCAGGCGCACGGCGCCAGGCCTAGAGATGTGAACGACCTTGAATGGGCCCTCCCACATTGGCGAAAGCTTATGCAGCCCTTCCCTGGAGAGGACCCGCCTCAGGACTAGGACACCCGTCTCGAGTGTCCTGGAGCGGATGTTGCGGCAGTGATACTGCCGCAGCGCTTGCTTGTACCTTGCCACCCTCAGCGTGGCCTCGCGACGACGTTCCTCCCTGAGCACGAGATCGATCCCCCACGTGGCGTCCTGCCATGTTTCATCGAACGCCAGGACCCGCGCGGAGCGATGCTTGACCTCGTGAGGGAGGACTGCTTCAGCTCCTTACACGAGGAAGAATGGAGTCTCGCCTGTTGGCTTGGTGGCGGTGGTTCGGATGGACCACAGCACGGACTGGAGCTCGTCGTGCCAGCCCCTGCCGCAGGCCTCCAGCTTCTTCTTGAAGGTCCTAGTCTTGAGGCCTCTCAAGACCTCCGCGTTAGCGCGTTCGGCCTGACCGTTACTCCTGTGGTGGGCCACCGAAGCATAGCAGATCTGCGTTCCAAGGTTAGCACAGTAGGTTTTGAAGAGGTTGCTAGTAAACTGCGAACTGTTATCTGTGATGATGCGGTTGGGGACCCCGAAGCAGCTCACGAGGCCCTTGATGAACTTGACAGCAGAGCCGGCTGGAATGGTACGGACGGCCTCCACTTCCGCCCACTTGGTAAACTTATCGATGGCGACATAGAGATAGCGGTAGCCCCCAGACGCTCGAGGGAACGGGCCTAACATGTCCAGCCCCCAGACCGTGAATGGCCACATGAGCGGGATGGTTTGGAGGCCCTGTGCAGGCTGATGGATCTGCTTGGCGTGGAATTGGCAAGCTTCATAGGACTTCACCAGCTCGGCCACGTCGTTGAGTGCTGTAGGCCAATAGAACCCACTTCGGAACACCTTGCCAACAAGGGTCCATGACGACGAGTGGTGCCCGCAGTCACCGCCGTGTATGTCAACCAGCAACTCCCTTCCTTTATTGCTGGAGATGCAGCGCAGTGTGACATCGTTCGGTCGCTTCCTGTATAACTCGCCGTCTTGGATACAGTATGTTGTGGCTTGCCAGGCCACGCGCTCCGCGTCCTCTTCCTTCTCCTGCAGCGTCCCGTGCATCAGGTACTCTTTGAATTCCCTGGTCAAGCACTCCCCCTGAGGCTCAAGCGCCAAGAGGAGCCGAGCTCCTGAGGTCAGTCCACAGGCGGGACTCCCGTGGCCGGGGGCTGTGGGAGCTCCTCCCGAGGCTGAGTCATGCTTGAAAGAGGTGGCGTAGCTGATGGCTTGAAGAGCCGCTCTTCAAAGACGCCGGGCTCTTGCGGTTGCCGCTTGGATGCTCTCCTGGCGATGTCGTCGGCTTCCTTGTTGGTGCCCCGGGGCACGTGCTGCAGCTCTAGGCTCGAGAACTGCTTTTCCATCTTGCGCACCTCCGCGAGGTAGGCCTCCATGTGCTCGTCCTTAGGCTCGTACACCTTGTTGGAGAAGTTGACGAGGAGTTGCGAGTCGCCTTTGACGGTGAGGCGCTTCACCCCCAGAGCCGCCGCAGCCTTTAGGCCGGCTATGAGGCCCTTGTATTCTGCGATGTTGTTGGAGACCTTCTCGCCGTGCTGAAAACAGAGTTGCACGGCGTAGTAGAGCTTGTCCTGAGTGGGCGAGATGAGCACCGCTCCAGCCCCCGCGCCCTGGTGCGTGAAGGCGCCATCGAAATACATGACCCGGCCATCTGGTCCCTCACTTCCTAGGGAGGTGGACCGGTCTTCTCCTTCCTCAAGAGCCGGGCCATCTGTCCATTCTGCCACAAAGTCAGCGAGCGCGGCTCCCTTGATGACCCTGGTAGTGCTGAACTCCAACTGGAATGCTTGCTACTCGATGTTCCACTCAGCGACCCTTCCGGCTGAGTTAGGGCTCCTGAGTACCCTCTCCGATGGGTAGGCTGAGACGACCTTGACGGGGTGGCCCTAGAAGTACTGCCGCAGCTTGCGCGAGGCCACCAAGAGTGCGAGCAGGAGCTTTTGTGGCATGGGGTAGCGTGCCCTCGCATCCCGTAGTATGGTGCTGACGAAGTACACCGGGTGCTCGACGAGGGCTGGCACACTGACGAGGCTCGGGTCCTGCGGAGATTGGGGCATATCCTGAGCGGGTGGGTTTCCTGAGACCTGACCATCCTCAGGAACTTCTGCGATGTTGCCCTGCTGAGCTTGGTCTTCCGCCGCTGATGGCTTTGCTGCGCCTTCCTGACCCAACGCTGCATCAGCTCTGGCTTGGCACAGAACACACTTGTCTTGGCGTTCCTCCCAAACCACCACTAGCACCGCGCTGGCGGAGTACGGGGTGGCAGCAAGGTAGAGCACCAGAGGCTCGAGTGGCCGCGGTGCCACCATCACCGGGGGGCTGGTGAGGTATTTCTTGAGGTCTTGAAAGGCCCGGTCAGCCTCCGGGATCCACTCGAACGGGCCCTTCTTCTTCATGAGCTTAAAGAAGGGTAAGGCGCGCTCGCCTAGCTTGGAGATGAAACGCCCTAATGCGGTCACCCACCCCGCTAGCTTCTGCATTTCCTTGAGGGTCTGCGGTGGGCTCATGTCTTCGATGGCCTTGATCTTCTCCGGGTTCGCCTCGATCCCTCTGTGGGATATGGGGAACCCCAGTAGCTTGCCGGAGGGGACGCCAAACACGCACTTCTCCGGGTTAAGCCTCAAGTTCACTTGGCGCAAGCTCTCGGAGGTCTCCTCCAAGTCTTGAATCAATGTCCTCGCCTCGCGAGATTTGACCACTATGTCATCAACGTAGGCCTCCGTGTTTCTGCCGAGCTGCCGCCCCAAAGCGATGTGCATCAACCGCTGAAAGGTTGCGCCCACATTGCGCAGCCCGAAGGGCATGCAGGTGTAGCAATACACCCTGCATGGTGTCAGGAAGGCTGTCTTCTCCACATCCTCCACCGCCATCTTGATTTGGTGGTATCCTGAGAATGCATCCAGGAAACATAGCAAGTCGCACTCGGCGGTGGAGTCGACGATTTGATCGATGCGTGGAAGTGGGAACGGATCTTGGGGGTAAGCTTTGTTATGATTGGTGAAGTCGACGCACATCCGTTCCTTCCCGCCTTTCTTTGGTACTACGACGGGGTTCGCCAGCCATTCGGGGTATCGAACTTCTCGAATGGTACCTGCCGCCGTCGATGAGGGTCTTGGTGATGGCCACGTTGCAGATGGTGGGCGTGCAGAGCATTGGGAACATGCTAGAGCTGGCGGTGGAGCCGGGGTGGTCTTCTGAGCTGAAGGTGAGGTCGGTCTCTCGGGCAGCCCAACCTGGTGGAGCCCCTGGGCGCTGGGAAACTGCCCCAATCTGACGGAAGAAAGGTTTGACGTGGCGATCTGAAGGCGGTGCTTGAGAGCCACCCAGCAGTGCCGTGACTGCGTGGTCTGCCGGCACCATGTAGCGTGTGGTGAAGAGGTTGCGGAGTTCCCTCCAGGATTCCACCGTGGATCCCGGGAGGTGGAGCAGCTAGGCGCGCGGCTCGCCGGCGAGGGCCATGGGGAACCAGTTGGCCATGATCTTGTCGTCGTCTCCGGCTTCGAGGACGGCCTCCTCGTACGCCAGCAGGAACGGCGCCGGGTCTGCTGCGCCGTCGTAACGCGGCGGCATCTCTGGCTTGAACTTGGTTGGCCACTGCACCCGCCGCAGGGCGGGGGCTAGGGCTCGGTACCCAGACTCCCTGCTGTCGACGTGGGTCGTGGAGGTGGATGGCGGGGCACCCGCCATGGGAGCGAAGTGCGGCGCCACGGGGTGCAGGTTGGTGGAGAGGAGCTCTGGCCCACCCCTACCTGGCGCGCCAAATGTCGGATGTGGGGTTCCGGCAAACCCTTAAGGATCGAACACTGGGGTGTGCGCGAAGTCTTTCCCTCCTACCAATCTACGCCCTAGCTCGCTAAGATCTTGCGGACGAACTCGACGAACTCGCAACACAGAAAGACACGAGATTTATTCTGGTTCGGGCCACCGTTGTGGTGTAATACCCTACTCCAGTGTGGTGGTGGTGGATTGCCTCTTGGGCTGATGATGAACAGTACAAGGGAAGAACAGCCTCCTGAGGTTGAGGTGTTCTTGTGGCTATGCTCTCGATCGGGTTGGACCAAGCTAAGATGATCCCGTTTTTTCCCCTACTGTGGTGGCTAGACCTATTTATAGAGGCCCTGGTCCTCTTCCCAAATATCGAGCGGGAAGGGAGCCAACAACGGCGGGCAAATTTGAAGGGGGCAGCTAGTACAAGCTATCCTAACAAAAGCGGTCTTCGCCTGCGAAAAGCTCTGGTGGTGACGCCGTCTTGGGCTCCACGATGACCTCCATCTCGCCGTCCTCCTGGTCTTGGTCTCGTTGCACCAATATAGCAACCTTTGCCCGATGCCTCGGTACTCTTCGCCTACGCTGGCCTCCTTAGCACCAAAGAGGAAATAAGGACACTGCGCGCGCTGGCGCCCGCCTGGTGCCGTTCGTCATGGCTCACGTCATGAGAGCCTCGTGAGGTTTGCCCCACCTTGATATGTCCGCTCCTCGTGAGCCTTCCTGGCTAGGCCACTCCAGAGGTGGTCTTGCGTTGTCCGCCTCGCGAGGGTCTTGGATGCCTTGTTGATGAAGATGGGCCGTACGGCCTGTCGGCTTAGCCACGCTGTGGGCCGCAGGAAGGCAAGTCTGGGGACCCCCGTTCCCAGAACGCCGACATTATGCTTAAATGCCTCTAAGGCCTCTGCATTCGGACAGTCGACAATTTGGTTTTTCTTAGTTAGGAACCGGGTCCAGAATTTCCTGGCCGATTCCCCTGGCTGCTGAGTTATATGGCTCAAGTCATCAGCATCTGGTGGTCGCACATAAGTGCCCTGGAAGTTGTCAAGGAATGCATCTTCCAAATCCTCCCAACTGCCAATGGAGTCTGCTGGCAAGCTATTCTGCCAATGCCGAGCTGGTCCTTTGAGTTTTAGTGGGAGGTATTTGATGGCATGTAGATCATCACCGCGAGCCATGTGGATGTGGAAGAGGAAATCCTCGATCCATACCGCGGGATCTGTTGTACCATCATATGATTCGATGTTTGCGGGTTTAAAACCCTCTGGGAATTCGTGATCCATTACTTCGTCAGTGAAGCATAGGGGGTGTGCGGCGCCTCTGTGCCGGGCTATATCACAACGCAGTTCATACGAGTCTTGCCTGCTGTATTCGGACCGGCCAGATTTTCTTTTAGTATATCCGGCATGACAGTCATCGTCCCGCGTTGGGGCGCGCCCCCGTGATCCGTAGATCGATCTTGCATGTTTTGCTTTGTTTCCCAATACATCTCGCAGGTCCCGCGTGTTGCCCCGGGCCTTGGTATTTTTGTTTGAGTGGCGGCGGGGTGCGGGCTGGACTTCGGGCTGATATGCCTCTCTGTCTCGGCCACGAGGTGGCCGGTCAGCCACATCACACGCTGGTGATGTAGGTTTCAATGCTTCCTCCTCGAGTTGGGGTAGCAACCTGCGCTTTGGGTAACTCTTGGTTGGGCGCTCGAGTTCGTATTCCTCGGCCGCCAGGACTTCGGTCCATCTATCCGCTAGCAGATCTTGATCAGCTCGAAGCTGTTGTTGCTTTTTCTTCAGGCTGTTTGTTGTGGCTATAAGCCGGCGCTTGAAGCGCTCCTGTTCGACGGGATCCTCAGGCACAATAAATTCTTCATCGCCGAGGCTCACCTCGTCTTCGGAGAGAGGCATGTAATTGTCATCCTCTGATTCTCCGTCTGCTGCTTGTTCCGGAGGGCTAGCTTGTTCATCCTCCCGCTCGAGGTCTGGCTGGAGGGGATTATCGTTGTCTTCGGCACTATCCAGAGCGTTATTGTCTCTTGTGCAGGTATCACTACTTTTTCTATGGCGGGACTTAGAGCGGCGCCGCTGACGTCGATGCTTGGATTGCTTCTTGGAGGGGTTATCCTCCGTTGTCTTATCGCCATCCCCTTCTTTGGGGGTGTCCACCATGTATATGTCATACGATGAGGTGGCAGTCTAGCGCCCTGTGGGCGATGGTTCTTGTTCGTCTCCTGCATCGTCGTCCATACCGTCGATGTCTTCGGAGCCGAAGTCGAGCATGTCGGTTAAATCATCGACAGTGGATACTAAGTGGGTGGTGGGTGGGGAGCGAATTTCATTGTCGTCCGCATCCCATTCTAGCCGGACATAGTTCGGCCAAGGGTCTCCTGACAAGGAGAGGGACCTCAACGAGTTTAACACGTCGCCGAAGGGCGAGTGCTGAAAGATATCCGCGGAGGTAAACTCCATGATCGGTTCCCAATCGGATTCGATAGGCACGGACGCAGGCGGCTCGGATCCCATGGCCGGGGACGAATCCAACGGTTCGGCAACACGGGTCTCGTAGGAGGTGAAGTCAGTATTCAGCTCTATCGCCACTGAGTGTGCGGCCTCCGTGGCGGGGTCCATCCACCCATCCTCAGATGGCGCAATTTGTTCCGGATTGAGGGCCGGAGTAGTTGCAGGTGTGATCTCCCGAACACTGTCCGACGGCAGAGCTAAGTCATGCTCGTCGTGATTGTGCGGCGCACCTGACATGGGCTCGAATCCGTCGAAGATCAAGTCTCCGCGGATGTCGGCTGTATAGTTCAAGTTTCCAAACCTGACCTGATGGCCAGGGGCGTAGCTCTCGATCTGCTCCAGATGGCCAAGCGAGTTGGCCCGCAGTGCGAAGCCGCTGAATACGAAGATCTATCCGGGGAGGAAAACCTCACCCTGAATCGCATCGTTGCCGATGATCGAAGGAGCCAGCAAGCCTTACGGTGAAGGCACAGTGGAACTCTCAATGAAAGCACCAATGTCGGTGTCAAAACCGGTGGATCTCGGGTAGGGGGTCCCAAACTGTGCGTCTAAGGCGGATGGTAACAGGAGGCGGGGGACACGATGTTTACCCAGGTTCGGGCCCTCTCGATGGAGGTAATACCCTACTTCCTGCTTGATTGATCTTGATGATATGAGTATTACAAGAGTTGATCTACCACGAGATCATAAAGGCTAAACCCTAGAAGCTAGCCTATGGTATGATTGTTGTTGTCCTACGGACTAAACCCTCCGGTTTATATAGACACCGGAGGGGGCCAGGGTTACACAGAGTCGGTTACAAGGGAGGAGATCAACATATCCGTATTGCCAAGCTTGCCTTCCATGCTAAGGAGAGTCCCATCCGGACACAGGTCGAAGTCTTCAATCTTGTATCTTCGTAGTCCAACAGTCCGGCTGTCCGAGGACCCCCTAATCCTGGACTCCCTCAGTCAAGCCTTGTTAAGGTTGGTGAAGTCGACACACATGCGTTCCTTCCCGCCTTTCTTGGGGACAACGACTGGGTTCTCCAGCCATTTCGGGTACCGCACCTCCCGAATGAAACCAGCTTCTTGTAGTTTGCGGGTTTCCTAGATGATGCAAGACTGCTTCTCCGTGGACTGCCACCGCGCCTTCTGCTTCACCGGGCGCACATTGGGGCACACCCTCGGGTGGTGCTTGATTATCCCCCTCGGAATCCCGACCAGATCCTTGGGCTCCCATGCAAACACGCCCTTATTCTTGCATAGGAAGCTAACCAATGCCTCCTCTTGATCCGAAGGGAGGCCAGCACCTATGGTCAAGGTGGCGCCCGACGTCCCGTCCTCGTCGACCGACACCTGCTTCGTCTCGGCACGATCTTGGGAGAACAACTACTTCTTCTTTGCTGGCGCGGCCGCCGAAGCCTCTGGGGCTCCTTCCTCCCTCGGCCACGCGGCAACCGCGGCTCTGAATGCGAGCCTGAGGGCCATCAAGGCTTCCTTGGTGTCACCAGCCACAGTGAGGACGCCGCTGCTCCCCGGCATCTTCATGAGGTTGTAGGCTAGATGAGTCGCTGCCATGAACTTGGCCAGGGCCGGGTACCCAAGGATGGCGTTGTACGGGAGGCCAATGTGGGCGATGTCGAAGTCGATGAGCTCGGTGCGGTAGTTGTCACGGGTGCCGAAGGTGACAGGGAGGCGGATCTGCCACAAGGGACAGGCGGAGCCGTCCACGACCCCGGGGAAAGGCTTGGTGCGGCCGAGCCGGCCATGTGGCACGTGAAGGAGGCCGAAAGCTTCCACAAAGAGCACATTGAGGCCAGCTCCGCCGTCGATGAGGGCCTTGGTGACTGCCACGTTGAAGATGGTGGGGGTGTAGAGCATCTGGAGCGCGCCGGCACTTGTGGTAGCCGCGGGGAGGTCGGCCTTGGGTGCCGCCCATCCCGGAAGAGCTCCCTACTGCACGCGGGCGGCACCCACCTGGCGGAAGAACTTGTTGACATGGCGATCCGAGGGCGGCGCCTATGAGCCACCGAGGAGGGCTGCGACGGCATGGGGTGCTGGTGCCATGAAGCGCGTGATGAAGAGGTCGCGCAGCTCCTCCCAGGACGCCAAATAAGACCCTGGCAAGTTGAGAAGCCAGGGGCGCGGTGCGCGTACGAGCGCCATGGGGAGCCAGTTCGCCATGACCTTGTCATCACCGCCGACCGCCCAAACATCCTCCTCGTATGCTTGGAGAAAGCCTGCCGGGTCCGCCGCGCGTCATATCGGGGCGGCATGTCCGTCCTGAACTTGGGCGGCCACTGCACCCGCCGCAGGGGCGGGGCGAAGACTCGGAGGCCCTCGGCTCCTCCGAGAGCACGCGTTGATCCAGTCGATGGAGAAGCGTCCGCCATGAGAGCCGAACAGCAGAGCACAGCGGACAAGGTGGCGGATCCCCGACACACCCCTACCTGGCGGCCAAATGTTGGATTTCGGGTTCCGCAGACCCTTGAGAGGTTTGAACTCTGGGGTGCGTGCGAAGAACTCGTCCTCCCCAGTCTTCCTGCTTGCTAATCTCACGGCCTAGCTCCATGAACCAATTGGAAAAGAGACACAATAGTTTACCCAGGTTCGGGCCACCTTGCGGTGTAAAACCCTACTCCTGATTTGTGGTGGATTGGCCTCGAGGGGCTGAGGATGAACTGGTACAATGGGAGAACAACCTCAGGAGGAGTTGTGTTGATGTGCTCGATGAGCTGATGGGTCTGAGGATGATTTGTATCTGATCAGTCCCCTACTACAGTGGTGGTGCTGCTCTATTTATAGGGGCCTTGGTCCTCTTCCCAAATGTAGGTGGGAAGGGATCCCACAATGGCCAAATTTGAAGGGAGACAACTAGTACATGCTACCCTGACAAAGGTGGTCTTCGCCTGCAAAAGCCTCTGGTGTTGACGCCGCAGTGGGCTCAGCAATGACCTTCGTCTTGCCGTCCTGCCGGTCTTGGTTTTGTTGCACCGGAATGGAAACCTTTGGCTGATTCCTCGGGACTCCGCGCCTGCACTTGCCTCCTAAGCACCAAAGAGGAAACTGGTACACTGCGCCCGCTGGCACTCGCCTGGCCTTGTTCGTCATGGCTCATGTCACCTGAACCTCGCGAGGTGAGGCTTGCATAGAAATCTCCGCTCCTAGGGAGCCAGCCTGGGGAGGCCACCCCCCGTGGAGGCCTTGGTGTCGTCCGCCTCGCGAGGGTCTTGAGTTGTTGATGCTGAAATTGAGCCGTACCAGGCCGTCGAAGGAGCCACACCATGGGCCGCAGGCAGCCAAGTCTGGGTACCCCCGTTCCCAGAACACCGACACAAGTAATCACTAAGGGATTGACAACCCCTTGTTTGCGTGGGTTGCAAGGATTTGTGTTCTTGTGTGTAAGTACTGCTAACGAGGTGATGCATGGTTCTCCCACTGGATTGATAACCTTGGTTCTTAACTGAGGGAAATACTTATCTCTACTGTACTACATCATCCTCTCCTCTTCGAGGAAATCTCAACGCAACTCACAAGTCGCAGAAAGAATTTCTGGTGCCGTTGTGTGGTATTTTTGGATACTGAGTTGCATGATTGTACTATCTCATATCTTGAACATTACTAAATTGTATTGGTGTGGTCTGGTTGCCCAATCATTCATTGTGTCAATGTTGCTTTCCTATTACCTTACCTGGATGATGATAGTAGTGCCATATTGTGTTAATTATGTGTAGGCTAGTGTGGTCTGGTTGCCCAAACCTTCATTGTGTCAATGTTGCTTTCCTATTATATGAATAGGCCAATGATGGCAATGCTAGTGTGTTAATTGGGTGCAGGTTGCTAAAGATAAGAAGAGAAACTCTGAAGACAGCAAGGCAACCCCATTGTTTCTCTCCAATAAATCTATGACAGGTAATATGGCAATAACTCTTAATTAATATGTTCGGTTCCCCTCCTAATTTATGTTATGATGCAGTGGTCGAGAAATTCTACACTACCAATGATACAACCCTTCTAAAATCGCCATCTAAATCTGTTCAGTTTCCTCTGTCTCAAATCCAACAGAAAAATGTATGTTTGTGGACCAATTACAAGCTGAAGCAATGATGGAAATCATGGAGGAATCAGAGGCGCAGATTTTTGCGCAACAACAATTGATCCATGTTTTTAGAGACAGTGTAGCAAAGAAGAAACAACTTGCTCACATGCTAATGGGTGTGATCCGCGCTGAAGTTGGAGATTGTGAGGTTGTAGATCATTAAGTTCTGTTCATTTATTTGCACTGGCATCAATCTTTGATTGCCCAATTGATGTAATTTCCTGTAATATATGCTTGATTTGCTACGTTTTTCCTTATATGTCGTACATTTGCTTAGCGCGGCTCGCAATCCAGGTATCTGGCTCGAAAGCTCAACTGGTCACTAAAAAGCTAAAAAAAGTAGTGAAATTAATAGCTAGCTGATGACCCACAAGTATATGGGATCAATTTTAGCTCTTTTCGATAAGTAAGAGTGTCGAACCCAACGAGGAGCAGAAGGAAACGACAAGTGGTTTTCAGCAAGGTAATGTCTGCAAGTGCTGAAATTGTAAGTAACAGAGTAGTTTCATAGCAAGATAATTTGTAACAAGCAAGTAACGATAATAGTAGAAAAAGTGCAGCAAGGCAGCCCAATCCTTTTGAGGCAAAGGATGGGCCAAAACGGTCTGTGATGATAAGCAAAGCGTTCTTGAGGGTACACGGGAATTTCATCTAGTCACGTTCACCATGTTGGTTCGATTCGTGTTCGCTACTTTGGTAATTTGATATGTGGGTGGACCGGTGCTTAGGTGTTGTTCTTACTTGAACAAACCTCCTACTTATGATTAACCCTCCCGCAAGCATCCGCAACTACGAGAAAAGTATTAAGAATAAATTCTAACCATAGCTTTAAACTTTTGGATCCAATCGGTCCCTTACGAAATAGCGCATAAACTGGGGTTTAAGCTTCTGTCACTCTCGCAACCCATCATCTAATTGCTACTCCACAATGCATTCCCTTGGGCCCAAATATGGTGAAGTGTCATGTAGTTGACGTTCACATGACACCACTAAGGGAATCACAACATACATACTGTCAAAATATCGAACACATATCAAATTCACATGATTACTTGCAACATGATTTCTCCCATGACCTCAAGAACAAAAGTAACTACTCACAAATAATAATCATGCTCAAGATCAGAGGGGTATTAAATAGCATATTGGATTTGAACATATAATCTTCCACCAAATAAACCATATAGTAATCAACTACAAGATGTAATCAACACTACTAGTCACTCATGTCTACTTCGCAACCTTCTTCTTGTAGACGTTGTTGGGCCTCCAAGTGCAGAGGTTTGTAGGACAATAGCAAGTTTCCCTCAAGTGGATGACCTGAGGTTTATCAATCCGTGGGAGGCGTTGGATGAAGATGGTCTCTCTCAAACAACCCTGCAACCAAATAGCAAAGATTCTCTTGTGTCCCCAACACACCCAATACAATGGTAAATTGTATAGGTGCACTAGTTAGGCGAAGAGATGGTGATACAAGTGCAATATGGATGGTAGATATAGGTTTTTGTAATATGAAAATATAAAAACAGCAAGGTAACTAATGATACAAGTGAGCACAAACGGTATTGCAATGCGTTAAAAGAAGGCCTAGGGTTCATACTTTCACTAGTGCAAGTTCACTCAACAATAATAACATAATTGGATCATATAACTATCCCTCAACATGCAACAAAGAGTCACTCCAAAGTCACTAATAGCGGAGAACAAACAAAGAGATTATTGTAGGGTACGAAACCACCTCAAAGTTATTCTTTTGGATCGATCTATTCAAGAGTTCGTACTAGAATAACACCTTAAGACACATATCAAACAAATCCCTAATGTCACCTAGATACTCCAATGTCACCTCAAGTATCCGTGGGTATGATTATACGATATGCATCACACAATCTCATATTCATGTATTCAACCAACACATAGAACTTCAAAGACTGCACCAAAGTTTCTACCGGGGAGTCAAGACGAAAACATGTGCCAACTCCTATGCATAAGTTCACAAACGGAACTCGCAAGTTAATCACCAAAACATACATCAAGTAGATCACGTCATATCCCATTGTCACCACAGATAAGCACATGCAAGACATACATCAAGTGTTCTCAAATCCTTAAAGACTCAATCCGATACGATAACTTCAAAGGGAAAACTCAATCAATTACAAGAGGGTAGAGGGGGGAGAAACATCATAAGATCCAACTATAATAGCAAAGCTCGCGGTACATCAAGATCGTACCATCTCAAGAACACGAGAGAGAGAGAGAGAGATCAAACACATAGCTACTGGTACATACCCTCAGCCCCGAGGGTGAACTACTCCCTCCTCGTCATGGAGAGCGCCGGGATGATGAAGATGGCCACCCGTGAGGGTTCCCCCTCCGGTAGGGTGCCGGAACAGGGTCCCGATTGGTTTTTGGTTGCTATAGAGGCTTGCGGTGGCGGAACTCCCGATCTATTCTGTCCCTCAATGTTTTTAGGGTATATGGACAAATATAGGCGAAAGAAGTCGGTAAGGGGATCCACGAGGGGCCCACGAGGGTGGGGGCGCGCCCAGGGGGTAGGGCGCGCCTCCCTGCCTCGTGGCTTCCTCGAAGCTTCCCTGACGTCTACTCCAAGTCTCCTGGATTAATTCCGTTCCAAAAATAACTCTCTCGAAGGTTTCATTCCGTTTGGACTCCGTTTGATATTCCTTTTCTGCGAAACACTGAAATAGGCAAAAAAAAACAGCAATTTGCACTGGGCCTTGGGTTAATAGGTTAGTCCCAAAAATAATATAAAAGTGTATAAATAAGCCCATTAAACATCCAAAACAGAATATATAATAGCATGGAGCAATCAAAAATTATAGATACGTTGGAGACGTATCAATCATCCCCAAGCTTAATTCCTGCTCGTCCTCGAGTAGGTAAATGATAAAAACAGAAATTTTTATGTGGAATGCTACCTAACATATTTATCAATGTAATATTCTCTATTGTGGCAACAATATTCAGATCCATAAGATTCAAAACAAAAGTTTAATATTGACATAAAAACAATAATACTTCAAGCATACTAATAAAGCAATCATGTCTTCTCAAAATAAAATGGCCAAAGAAAGCTATCCCTATAAAATCATATAGTCTGGCTATCCTCTATCTTCATCACAAAAAATATTTAAATCATGCACAACCCCGATGACAAGGCAAGCAATTGTTTCATACTTTTGATGTTCTCAAACTTTTTCAATCTTCACGCAATACATGAGCGTGAGCCATGGACATAGCACTATAGGTGGAATAGAATGGTGGTTGTGGAGAATACAAAAAGGAGAAGATAGTCTCACATCAACTAGGCGTATCAACGGGCTATGGAGATTCCCATCAATAGATATCAATGTGAGTGAGTAGGGATTGCCATGCAACGGATGCACTAGAGCTATAAGTGTATCCAAGCTCAACAAAAGAAACTAAGTGGGTGTGCATCCAACTCGCTTGCTCACGAAGACCTAGGGCTTTTTGAGGAAGCCCATCATTGGAATATACAAGCCAAGTTCTATAATGTAAAATTCCCACTAGTATATGAAAGTGACAACATAGGAGACTCTCTATCATGAAGATCATGGTGCTACTTTGAAGCACAAGTGTGGAAAAAGGATAGTAGCATTGTCCCTTCTCTCTTTTCTCTCATCATTTTTTTTGTTTGGGCCTTCTCTTTTTTATGGCCTCTTTTTTTTGGGCTTCTTTGGCCTCTTTTATTTATTTATTTTCATCCGGAGTTTCATCCCGACTTGTGGGGGAATCATAGTCTCCATCATCCTTTCCTCACTGGGACAATGCTCTAATAATGATGATCATCACACTTTTATTTACTTACAACCCAAGAATTACAACTCAATACTTAGAATAAAATATGACTCTATGTGAACGCCTCCGGCGGTGTACCGGGATATCCAATGAATCAAGAGTGACATGTATGAAAGAATTATAAAGGTGGCTTTGCCACAAATATGATGTCAACTACATGATCATGCAAAGCAATATGACAATGATGAGCGTGTCATAATAAATGGAACGGTGCTAAGTTGCATGGCAATATATATCGGAATGGCTATGGAAATGCCATAATAGGTAGGTATGGTGGATGTTTTGAGGAAGGTATATGGTGGGTGTATGATACCGGCGAAAGTTGTGCGGTATTAGAGAGGCTAGCAATGGTGGAAGGGTGAGAGTGCTATAATCCATGGACTCAACATTAGTCATAATGAACTCACATACTTATTGCAAAAATCTATCAGTTATCGAAACAAAGTACTACGCGCATGCTCCTAGGGGGGATAGATTGGTAGGAAAAGACCATCACTCGTCCTCGACCGCCACTGATAAGGAAGACAATCAATAAATAAATCATGCTCCGACTTCATCACATAACGGTTCACCATACGTGCATGCTATGGGAATCACAAACTTTAGAAAAAGTATTTCTCAAATTCACAACTACTCAACTAGCATGACTCTAATATTACCATCCTCATATCTCAAAACAATCATAAGGAATCAAACTTCACATAGTATTCAATGCACTTTATATGAGAGTTTTTATTATACCCATCTTGGATGCCCATCATATTAGGACTAAATTCATAACCAAAGCAAATTACCATGCTGTTTAGTACTCTCAAAATAATATAAGTGAAGCATGAGAGTTCATCTATTCCTTCAAAATAAAACTACCGCCATGCTCTAAAAGGATATAAGTGAAGCACTAGAGCAAATGACAAACTACTCCGAAAGATATAAGTGAAGATCAATGAGTAGTTGAATAATTATGTAACTATGTGAAGAATCTCTAACATTTAAGAATTTCAGCTCTTGGTATTTTATTTAAACAGCAAGCAAAACAAAAGAAAATAAAATGACGCTCCAAGTAAAACACATGTCATGTGGTGAATAAAAATATAGCTCCAAGTAAAGTTACCGATGAACGAAGACGAAAGAGGGGATGCCATCCGGGGCATCCCCAAGATTAGGCACTTGGTTGTCCTTGAATATTACCTTGGGGTGCCTTGGGCATCCCCAATCTTAGGCTCTTGCCACTCCTTATTCCATAGTCCATCGAATCTTTACCCAAAACTTGAAAACTTCACAACACAAAACTTAACAGAAAACTCGTAAGCTCCGTTAGTATAAGAAAATAAATCACCACTTAGGTACTGTTGTGAACTCATTATAAATTAATATTGGTGTAATATCTAATTTATTCCAAATTCTCTATGGTTCATACCCTCCGATACTACTCATAGATTCATCAAAATAAGCAAACAACACAATGCAAACAGAATCTGTCAAAAACAGAACAGTCTGTAGTAATATGTATCATTCGAATACTTATGTAACTCCAAAAATTCTGAAATAAATTGGTGGACCTGAGAAATTTGTCTAGTAATCATCTTCAAAAAGAATCAACTAAATAGCACTCTCCAGTAAAAAGTTGTAGCTAATCTCGTGAGCGCTAAAGTTTCTGGTTTTTACAGCAAGATCAAAAAGACTTCACCCAAGTCTTCCCAAAGGTTCTACTTGGCACCAACACTAATTAAAACACAAAAACACATATAACCAGAAGATAGATGGATTATTTATTCCTAAACAGGGGCAAAAGGCAAATAACAAAAATAAAATTGGGTTGCCTCCCAACAAGCGCTAACGTTTAACGCCCCTGGCTAGGCATGATGATTTCAATGATGCTCACATAAAAGATAAGAATTGAAACATAAGAGAGTATCATGTAGAATATTACTAGCACATTTAAGTCTAACCCACTTACTATGCATAGGGATTTTGTGAGGAAACAACTTATGGGAACAATAATCAACTAGCATAGGAAGGAAAAACAAGCATAACTTCAAAACTTTAAGCACATAGAGAGGAAACTTGATATTATTGCAATTCCTACAAGCATATATTCCTCCATCATAATAATTTTCAGTAGCATCACGAATGAATTAAACAATATAACCAGCACCTAAAACATTCTTTTCATGATCTAGAAGCATAGAAAATTTACTACTCTCTACACAAGCAAAATTCTTCTCAATCGGAATAGTGGGAGTATCATAAGAAACTTGAATACTATAAATTGTTTCCACATTGAAAGAATAAAGTTCAGAAAAAGGGTAATCATAATCATGACAAGTTTTATAAATATAATCATCACTACTTTTTATAGCATATGTATCATCACAGTAATTATCATAAGTAGCAACTTTGTTCTCATCATAATCGATTGAAACCTCTTCCAAGATATTGGAATCATCACTAAATAAAGTCATGACCTCTCCAAATCCACTTTCATATTTATCACAATAAGATTCAACATCCTCCAAAAAAGTGGGATCATTACTTCCTAAAGTTGACACTCTTCTGAACCCACTTTCATCAATATAATCATCATAAGTAGGAGGCATGCTATCATCATAATAAATTTGCTTATCAAAACTTGGGAAGCTAAAAATATCATCTTCATTAAACATAGCATCCCCAAGCTTGGGACAAACATTAATTGCAGCAAATATATTCTCAAACATGTCATTCTCATCAAACATAGCATCCCCAAGATTGGGCCTTTTCATATCATAAGCATAATCACTCTCATCATTAATAGTATGGATAGCACCAATAGTATAGCAATTATCATCATCACAACGAGTAATAGGAGCAACATCATTTGGGATGGATACCTTTCTACCTTTGCTTCTCCGTCTTTTCTTTTTCTTCTTCACATCATGTGTGGGTTTAACCCTCTTTTTTGAGCTCCTTATTGATGAAATTGGTTGGATAGAAGGCTCCTCCTCGTTACCTGATTCATCATAAGAAATAATAGGAGGATATTGGGAAGCCTCTTCCCTTTAATTAGTATTCTCTTCATCCTCTATTTGTTTTCTTTTCTTTATGTAATTAGCAATATAAGGATTTTCAATGTAATTCACCACACAATACATAAAAAATTCTTCTAGATCAATATCGAGGAATTTCTCAAGGTTATATTCTGGAAGATGCTTAGTTATACGTTTCATTTCTTCATAACCCAAAAGCAAACTAAGTTCATTATGATGTGCAAGGGAAATCAAATCAGCACAATTTTTGGAGACGATACGATCATGAAACAATTTGCATTGGAGATTTAAATGACCATGTTCATTGCAAAGTTCACAAGTATGGCGAAGAAATTTTAAATTTTCAAGACAAACATCTAGCCTTTCTTGCAACCATTTAGTTTCCAAATACTTATGCCTCTTGCAAAATCTATTTTCCCTAGTTGGTGTGTACTTGCAAACTCTATGCACTCCACAAAAGTTGACATGCTTATAAGAGACATTTTCATCATGACTACTGCAATCATCATTAGTACTATGGATATTCAAGGAGTTCATACTAACAACAATCATGCTCATCATTCAAAGATTTAGTGCCAAACATTTTATAGACTTCTTCTTCTAGCATTTGAGCACAATTTTCCCTTCCATCATTCTCACGAAAGATATTAAAAAGATGAAGCGTATGAGGCAAACTCAATTACATTTTTTGTAGTTTTCTTTTATAAACTAAACTAGTGCTAAAACAAGAAACTAAAAGATTCGATTGCAAGATCTAAAGATATACCTTCAAGCGCTAACCTCCCCGGCAATGGCGCCAGAAACTGCTTGATGTGTCCTAAGCAACCTTCTTCTTGTAGACATTGTTGGGCCTCCAAGTGCAGAGGTTTGTAGGACAGTAGCAAGTTTCCTCAGGTATATGACCTAAGGTTTGTCAATCCGTGGGAGGCGTAGGATGAAGATGGTCTCTCTCAAACAACCCTGCAACCAAATAGCAAAGAGTCTCTTGTGTCCCCAACACACCCAATACAATGGTAAATTGTATAGGTGCACTAGTTCGGCGAAGAGATGGTGATGCAAGTGCAATATGGATGGTAGATATAGGTTTTTGTAATCTGAAAATATAAAAACAGCAAGGTAACTAATGATACAAGTGAGCACAAACGGTATTGCAATGCATTGAAACAAGGCCTAGGGTTCATACTTTCACTAGTGCAAGTTCTCTCAACAATAATAACATAATTGGATCATATAACTATCCCTCAACATGCAACAAAGAGTCACTCCAAAGTCACTAATAGCGGAGAACAAATGAAGAGATTATTGTAGGGTACGAAACCACCTCAAAGTTATTCTTTCGGATCGATCTATTCAAGAGTTCGTACTAGAATAACACCTTAAGACACATATCAAACAAAACCCTAATGTCACCAAGATACTCCAATGTCACCTCAAGTATCCGTGGGTATGATTATACGATATGCATCACACAATCTCAGATTCATCTATTCAACCAACACATAGAACTTCAAAGAGTGCCCCAAAGTTTCTACCAGAGAGTCAAGACGAAAACATGTGCCAACCCCTATGCATAAGTTCACAAACGGAACCTGCAAGTTGATCACCAAAACATACATCAAGTAGATCACGTGATATCCCATTGTCACCACAGATAAGCACATGCAAGACATGCATGCAAGACTCAATCCGATAAGATAACTTCAAAGGGAAAACTCAATCCATTACAAGAGAGTAGAGGGGGGAGAAACATCATAAGATCCAACTATAATAGCAAAGCTCGCGGTACATCAAGATCGTACCATCTCAAGAACACGAGAGAGAGAGATCAAACACATAGCTACTGGTACATACCCTCAGCCCCGAGGGTGAACTACTCCCTCCTCGTCATGGAGAGCGCCGGGATGATGAAGATGGCCACCGGTGAGGGTTCCCCCCTCCGGTAGGGTGCTGGAACAGGGTCCCGATTGGTTTTTGGTTGCTATAGAGGCTTGCGGTGGCGGAACTCCCGATCTATTCTGTCCCTCAATGTTTTTAGGGTATATGGACAAATATAGGCGAAAGAAGTCGGTCACGGGATCCACGAGGGGCCCACGAGGGTGGGGGCGCGCCCAGGGGGTAGGGCGTGCCTCCCTGCCTCGTGGCTTCCTCGAAGCTTCCCTGACGTCTACTCCAAGTCTCCTGGATTGCTTACGTTCCAAAAATAACTCTCTCGAAGGTTTCATTCCGTTTGGACTCCGTTTGATATTCCTTTTCTGCGAAACACTGAAATAGGCAAAAAAAAACAGCAATTTGCACTGGGCCTTGGGTTAATAGGTTAGTCCCAAAAATAATATAAAAGTGTATAAATAAGCCCATTAAACATCCAAAACAGAATATATATAATAGCATGGAGCAATAAAAAATTATAGATACGTTGGAGACGTATCAATCATCCCCAAGATACGTTGGAGATCAAACACATAGCTACTGGTACATACCCTCAGCACCGAGGGTGAACTACTCCCTCCTCGTCATGGAGAGCGCCGGGATGATGAAGATGGCCACCGGTGAGGGTTCCCCCCTCCGGCAGGGTCCCGAAACAGGGCCCCGATTGGTTTTTGGTTGCTACAGAGGCTTGCGGCGGCGGCACTCCTGATCTATTCTATCCCACAATGTTTTTAGGGTATATGGACATATATACGCGAAAGAAGTCGGTCAGGGGAGCCACGAGGGTGGGGGCACGCCCAGGGGGGTAGGGCGCACCTACCTGCCTCATGGCTTCATCGAGGCTTCCCTGACGTCTACTCCAAGTCTCCTGGATTGCTTCCGTTCCAAAAATAACTCTCCCGAAGGTTTCATTCCGTTTGGACTCCGTTTGATATTCCTTTTCCGCGAAACACTAAAATAGGCAAACAAACAACAATTTGCACTAGGCCTTGGGTTAATAGGTCAGTCCCAAAAATAATATAAAAGTGTATAAATAAGCCAATTAAACATCCAAAACAGAATATATAATAGCATGGAGCAATAAAAAATTATAGATACGTTGGAGACGTATCAGTCGCCCACAAGCACCAATCTATAGTTCCGGTAACAAGATTGAACACAAGAGATGAACTAGGGTTTGAGATGAGATGGTGCTGTTGAAGATGTTGATGGAGATTTCCCTCCCCAAGATGGGAGAGTTGTTGGTGATGATGAGGACAATGATTACCCCCTCCGGGAGGGAAGTTCCCCCGGCGAAATCGCTCCGCCGGTGGGCAAAAGTGCTCCTGCCCAAGTTCCGCCTCGAGAAGGCGGCGCTCCGTCCTGAAAGTCCTCTCCTTATTTTTTCTAGGTCAAAATGACTTATATAGCAAAAGATGGGCACCGGAGGTGCACCTGGGTGAGCACAACCCACCAGGGCGCGACTGGGCTCCCTGACGCCCCTAGGTGGGTTGTGCCCACCTGGTGGGCCTCCTTGATACGTCCATTTTGCATCATACTTTTATATCGATATTTATTGCATTATGGGCTGTTATTACACATTATGTCACAATACTTTACAAGGTTTACATGAAGAGCGAGAATGCTGGCAGCTGGAATTCTGGGCTGGAAAAGGAGCAAATATTAGAGACCTATTCTGCACAACTCCAAAAGTCCTGAAACTTCACGGAAGTCATTTTTCGAATTAATAAAAAATACTGAGCGAAGAAAGTACCAGAGGGGGCCCACACCCTGGCCACGAGGGTGGGGGCGCGCCCCCTGCCTCGTAGGCCCCCTGGCAGGCCTCCGGTGCCCATCTTATGCTATATGAGGTCTTTTACCCTGGAAAAAATCATAAGCAAGCTCTCGGGAAGAAACTTGGCGGAACCAATCTAGGGCTCCGGCAGAGCTGTTCTGCTGGGGAAACTTCCCTCCGGGAGGGGGAAATCATCGCCATCATCATCACCAACGATCCTCTCATCGGGAGGGGGTCAATCTCCATCAACATCTTCACCAGCACCATCTCCTCTCAAACCCTAGTTCATCTCTTGTATCCAATCTTTGTCCCAAAGCCTCAGATTGGTACCTGTGGGTTGCTAGTAGTGTTGATTACTCCTTGTAGTTGATGCTAGTTGGTTTATTTGGTGGAAGATCATATGTTCAGATCCTTTATGCATATTAATACCCCTCTAATTATGAACATGAATATGATTTGTGAGTAGTTACTTTTGTTCCTGAGGACATGGGAGAAGTCTTGCTATAAGTAGTCATGTGAATTTGGTATTCGTTCGATATTTTGATGAGATGTATGTTGTCTTTCCTCTAGTGGTGTTATGTGAACGTCGACTACATGACACTTCACCATTGTTTGGGCCTAGAGGAAGGCATTGGGAAGTAATAAGTAGATGATGGGTTGCTAGAGTGAAAGAAGATTAAACCCTAGTTTATTCGTTGCTTCGTAAGGGGCTGATTTGGATCCATATGTTTCATGCTATGGTTAGGTTTACCTTAATACTTCTTTTGTAGTTGCGGACGCTTGCAATAGGGGTTAATCATAAGTGGCATGCTTGTCCAAGAAAGGACAGCACCCAAGCACCGGTCCACCCACATACCAAATTATCAAAGTAACGAACGCGAATCATATGAGCGTGATGAAAACTAGCTTGACGATAATTCCCATGTGTCCTCGGGAGCGCTTTTGTCTATATAAGAGTTTGTCCAGACTTGTCCTTTGCTATAAAAAGGATTGGGCCACCTTGTTGCACCTTTTTTACTTTCATTACTTGTTATCCGTTACAAATTACCTTATCACCAAACTACCTGTTACCGATAATTTCAGTGCTTGCAGAAAATACCTTGCTGAAAACCGCTTATCATTTCCTTCTGCTCCTCGTTGGGTTCGACACTCTTACTTATCAAAAGGACTATGATAGATCCCCTATACTTGTGGGTCATCACTCCTCTGGTACTTATTTGCACCAATATTCATCATATATTCCATAAAAATTCTCCATGAAGTTTCAGCTTGTTTGGAGTTGTGCAGAATAGGTAGCCTGACGTAGCTTTTCCAGGTCCAGATTTCCAGCTACTGGAATTATCCCTCTTTGATTGTACCTTATAAATTATGAGAGAAAAGGAATTAGAATTACTCCAAAAAGCATTATTATGCATAAAAACATCATAAATAACAGTAGGAAAACATGATGCAAAATGTACGTATCAACTCCCCCAAGCTTAGACCTCGCTTGTCCTCAAGCGAAAACCGAAATCGAAAAACATGTCCACATGCTTAGAGAGAGAGAGGTGTCGATAAAAACAAAATACGGACATAGAAGCATCATGTTGATTATTATAACAGCAACAAACTTAAACATAAGACTTTTATCATAGAACTTTTGTCATAGACTTCTCATGAATAAGTGACAATTCATCACACTATAGAAGTATAAAGCTAAAGCTCTGTTAGGAACCAACAAACTATATTCTCAGTCAACTTTGCAACTACAATTCATCATCTTTTTTAGGAAGGGTCACATATCGGAGCCTTTAGGCAAGTCCACATACTCAACCATCATAAAGTCTTCTATGATTGCTAACACTCACCGCGTACACATGAGCAAAACGTTTCAACCGGACACATAGAAAGATAGGGGCTTATAGGTTCGCCTCCCAACGTATTCACCTCAAGGGTGATGTCAACAATAATATCTCATGCTACCCATATTCAACTGGACATATGTGCCTAGATCTTTCCTCACCACATGATGCTTGCCAAAGGATAAAAATAAAAGGAATAGAGAGAAAACTTTGACTCTTTGCATAAAAGTAAACACATAAAAGTAAAAGATAGGCCCTTCGCAGAGGGAAGTAGAGTTTGCCATGCGCTTATTTGTTTGTATGCTCAACCCCTTACTGCAAAAGAATGTCATGTTGTATTACCCCTTGTAATAGCGACCTTTATTATGCAGTCTATCTCTTTTATTCTTCACCATCACAAGTTTGTACAACGCTCAATTTTCTCTTACATTAAATGATCTCACAGTTTCAGAAGCAATTTTTATTGCCTTTTTGCACCGATGACAACTTACTTGAGGGACCTTGCTCAGTCCCTAGGTAGGTATGGTGGGCTCTTGAAAATAAGATTTGGGTTTAAGGGTTTTTAGATGCACAAGTAGTATCTCTACTTAGTGCGGAATTTTTGGCTAGCAAAGATAGGGGGCAAGCACCACATGTTAACGAATCCATGACAATATGACTTCTATGTGAATATGAACAAACATAAATCATTAGGTTGTCTTCCTTGTCCAACGACAACAATTTTGGCATATAATATTTTGATGGGGGCTCACAATCACAAAAGATTTCTAGGATAGTATATTTATATGTGAATCTTCTCTTCCCTTATCAATTCTTTCATGAGTTGCCTCATTGACCAATGCTATGTTTGTCAATCTCTAATAAAATTTCCTACTTATACTTTACCTTCTGTGGTGTCATCACCTACCATAATATTAGTATATGATCTATTTCCTCTCTTTTATTTGTTTCTCTTCTTTTATTTATTTCCTTTCTTTTTATTGCAACATGAAAGTAAAGAAAGCAAAAAACTCAAACTAAACTTTATTATATATCTCGCACACGATTACAAAGATAGATCACTAAGCAAATTATCGAAAAGAAAGGATCGAACTAAACTTTTATTCATCTAAAGCAAAAGATCGAACTAAAATAAGTAAAGGCAAAAGATAGTGGGGATGATAAGATACCGGGGCACCTCCCCCAAGCTTGGCGGAAGCCAAGGGGAGTGCCCATACCCGATACTCAATTTTCTTTTGGCGATGAAGAAGAAGGTGGTGGTGATGAAGCGGTCCTATCCTTAAGGATCAAGAGATTCTCCAATCAACGGATAACGCTCCGGAGCTGGATGATGTGCTCTTGATGCAGAATATTTTCACGGGTGAGATACTTATTTTGCACACGAACCGTTTCAATGATGCGAAAGGCTTCAATATAAGTTGGAGTAAGATGAGCATAGTAAGGTTTAAGGATATCTTCTTCTTCCTCCTCGGCTGGAAGTACTTGCTCGAACACCAGGGGTTGATCTACGGTAGCCTCCTTGCTCTCGTCTCCCTTGCCGGCTTCTACGAGTTCTTCTCTCTTCAGCTCGATCTTCATTAACCAAGCATCCTCTTCCACGTTGTTGGAGGAAGAAGAAGACATGATGCCTGGCTCAACAGATCTGACCAAAAACAGCAAGAAAATAGAACATAAGATTTCTCTGCGATGCGGTGATCAATAGGTTCGGGGGGTATATAAAGATTTTTTATCTTGGGAAACAAGCAAGCTGTAGAAAAACGGAGTCTGGAAGGTACCCCAGGTGGGCACAACCCACCTGCGCGCGCCTGGCTGCCAGGCGCGCCCTGGTTTCTTGTGCCCAGCAGGGTACGCTTCCGGGAAGTTTCTTATTTTCCTAATTTTCTAAATAATCCAAAACTGACAAAAAATATTTTTGCAGATTTTTCGGAGTCCGTTTACTTACTGTATCACGTACCTCCTTATTTTCACGATTCTGTAGTGTTCCGGAAGGACTCTTTTATGTGTTCTTCCGGTGTCAAAGTTTGGATAATATTACTTTCAATATTAATGGGCGTACCTGAGATATAATGTTTTATTCGTTGCTCGTTAACAACCTTCGTGTTAGTACCTTCGGCATTATTTATTTTGATGGCTCCAGAATGATAAACCTCCTGGATAACATAGGGTCCTTCCCATTTTGAGAGGAGTTTTCCTGCAAAGAATCTGAAACGAGAGTTGTACAAAACAGCATATTCTCCGACTTTAAACTCACGCTTTTGTATTCTCTTATCATGCCATCTTTCAACTTTTTCTTTAAATAACTTGGCATTTTCATAAGCTTGGGTGCTCCATTCATCTAAAGATCTAATATCAAATAACCTATTTTCACCGGCAAGTTCGAAATCATAGTTGAGTTCTTTGATTGCCCAGTATGCTTTATGTCCTAACTCAAGAGGCAAATGACAAGATTTTCCATAAACCATTTTATAAGGAGACATACCCATAGGATTTTTATATGCTGTTCTATAAGCCCAAAGTGCATCATATAACTTCATAGACCAATTCTACGGGGACCTATTGACAGTCTTTTGCAAAATTAATTTTATTTCTCTATTACTAAGTTCAACTTGACCACTAGACTGAGGATGATAAGGTGATGCAATTCTATGGTTAACATCATACATGGCAAGCATTTTATGGAAAGCACCATGAATAAAGTGTGAACCACCATCAGTCATTAAATATCTAGGGACTCCAAACCTTGGGAAAATAACTTCCTTAAGCATTTTAATAGAGGTGTTGTGATCAACACTACTGGTTGGAATAGCTTCTACCCATTTCGTAACATAATCAACAACAACCAAAATATGTGTATACCCATTAGAGGAAGGAAAAGGTCCCATGTAAACAAATACCCAAACATCAAATGGTTCAATAGCAAGTGAATAATTCATAGGCATTTCTTGACGCTTACCGATATTACCTATTCTTTGACATTCATCACAAGATAAGACGAACTTACGGGCATCCTTGAAGAGAGTAGGCCAATAAAATCCAGATTGCAATAACTTGTGAGCGGTTCTATCTCCAACATGATGCCCTCCATAACCTTTAGAGTGACATTTCCATAGGATTTGTCCCTGTTCATGCTCAGGTACACATCATCTAATAATACCATCTACTCCTTCTTTATAAATATGTGGGTCATCCCAAAAGTGTTGTCTTAAATCATAGAAGAACTTTTTTTTCTTTTGTTTATATGTAAAGCTAGGCGGTAAATATTTAGCAACAATGTAATTAGCATAGTCAACATACCAAGGAGTGTTATGAGCAACATTTATTGCAGCTAACTGCTCATCACGAAAACTATCATCAATAGGTAGTGGGTCATCAAACACATTTTCAAGCCTAGACAAGTTATTAGCTACGGGGTTCTCAGCTCCTTTTCTATCAGTAATATGTAAATCAAAAATCTTGTAGCAAGAGAACCCATCGAATAAGTCTAGGTTTAGCATCTTTGTTTTCTATAAGATAACTAATAGCAGCATGATCGGTGTGAACAATTACTTTTGAATCAACAATGTAAGATCTAAATTTATCACAAGCAAACACCACAGCTAAGAATTCTTTTTCAGTATTAGAATAATTTCGTTGAGCACTGTCTAGAGTTTTACTAGCATAATGAATAACATTCAGTTTCTTATCAACTCTTTGTCCTAGAACATCACAAACAGCATAATCACTAGCATCACACATAATTTCAAAAGGCAAGTTCCAATCAGGTGGTTGAACAATAGGTGCAGAAATTAAGGCTTTCTTGAGTGTTTCGAAGGCTTCTAAACAATCATCATCAAAAACAAAAGGAACATCCTTTTGCAAAAGATTCATAAGAGGCGTAGAAATTTTAGAAAAGTCTTTGATAAATCTCCTATAGAAACCAGCATGACCTAGGAAACTACAAATACCTTTGATATCTTTAGGACATGGCATATTCTTAATTGCATCAACCTTAGCTTTGTCCACTTCAATACCTCTTTCAAAAAATTTATGACCCAAGTTAATGCCTTCATTAACCATAAAGTGGCACTTCTCCCAATTCAAGACAAGATTTGTTTGTTCACATCTCTACAAAACTCGATCAAGATTGCTTAAACAATCATCAAAAGACTTCCCATAAATAGAGAAGTCATCCATGAAAACCTCAACAATCTTTTTATAGAAGTCAGAGAATATAGCAGTCATACATCTTTGAATGGTAGCAGGTGCATTGCATAAGCCAAAAGGCATACGCCTATAAGCATAAGTTCCAAACAGACAAGTAAATGGTCTTTTCTTGATCAGGTTGAGAAACATGTATTTGTGAAAAACCAGAATATCCATCAAGGAAGCAAAAATGTGTGCGCTTAGATAATCTTTCTAGAATTTGATCAACAAAAGGCAAAGGGTAATGATCTTTTCTAGTTGCTTTGTTTAATTTTCTGAAATCAATTACCATTCTATAGCCTGTAACAATTCTGTGTGGAATAAGTTCATTCTTCTCATTAGGAACAACAGTGATACCTCCTTTCTTAGGGACACAATGAACAGGACTTGCCCATCTACTATCAGCTATGGGATAGATTATACCTGCTTCCAGGAGTTTTAAGATTTCCGTTCTTACCACTTCCTTCATTTTTGGATTTAACCGACGTTGGTGATCAACAACGTGTTTAGTATCAGGTTCCTATCGGTGTACAAAAGTAGTGGCACTCCTTTTGTACCCCTTTACTTGTGCACGGGCAGTCGGAACTGCGCCCACGGCCACACTAAGCAGGGCAGAGGAGGGAAGCCGAAGGCATAAGGCGACCAGAAGCAACGCCAAGACCAAGAAACACGAAACAGCAAAGGAGCAATGTGGACTCCCCCGGAAAGACCGTTGCCGGGGCGACCTCCGCGGCCCCGGCAAGAGCCTTGCCGGGGTAGCTTGCCTAACGCCAGCAGAGCGAGCCACCCTTGAGCCCGCGGGTTCCAACACCACCAACTAACCACATTGGAACCAAGGCTCGGGAGGCACCTCTGTGGTGGCATGAAGATCTTCGTCAAGATCATGAACACACAAGATCAGATGAGGACCAAAAGACGGCGACCCTCGGCGAGATCTTTGCCGAGGAGATCCACGTGACCCCCGGGAAGACCCTTATCGGGGACGACCACGATGCCACGGCAAGACCCTTGCCGGGGCCCCGGCAAGGCCCTTGCCGAAGACACCTACGGGGCTACGGCCAGGCCCGCATCTGCCAAGGCTCCACCGCCGTCCCCATGCAGCTGTCAGCTCAACCAGCTGGGCAGGCACCTGTGTGGTGACGAGCGGCCTCTACACCGACCCAGCTAGCACCTGCGTGGTGGTATGCATGCCTTCGTGAAGCCTCCACCACCGCGCCAGCCTAGCAGCCAGCCGACGTGGCGCCGTGATGCCTCGTCAGCTCAGATGCGTGTGGAAGCCAGGCAAGGCGGCGACAGATGGGACATGCTTCCTTGCCGTCCCCGATAAAGCGAGAGGGGCACGTCGGTAACGCATTAAATGTGTTTGTTCGACGGTGCCAGAGGATAGACTCATCCACTGTACACCTTTCCACCTCCTGTGTGCCACTGTGGCAATCCCTTTTGCCTATAAAAGGAGGCCCGAGGCGACCAGGAGAAGGATTCGGATCTTTTGGGCAAGTTGCACCCCGTAGCTAGCTCAAGAACACAAGAACACTCAAATACATCCACCAAAGTAGGACTAGGGTATTACGCACCTCCGCGGCTCGAACCTGGGTAAACGATCCATGTGCTTCATGTCAGACCCGCTCTTTGCATAACCCCGCGCCCGCCAATCGTAGAAGGGATCCCAGTGATTCCATAGGTGTCGATTTCCCCTGACATCTTTGGCGCGCCAGGTAGGGGTGGCGCCGTTGTGAAAATCCAGTCTAGCGGTGAGCCTAGCAGTTCTTCATCGCCATGGCTCCCAAGAAGAAGACGATCACGGTGATCGGTTCATCCGGAGTCGAACGGCCCGTACTGGTGCGGGCGAGCAGCGGGCCGGTCGCGGACAAAACCCGAGAAGCGGCCCGCGAGCACCAACATCACTCTGGCAGTCAGGGCCTGGTGAGCGGCGTCGTTCGTGCGCGAGACGACGGGCCGCACATCGCCGAACCCAAGGATGCAACTAGGCTCCCCGCAGGTGGCGCGGGGCCCTCTAGGGGTGGCGCCGTGCCACCTACGGGCGGCGCAGCAACCTCCAGGACGCCTACGCCGGCACCCACAACGCGCTCTTCCCAGGGTGTGCACGACGGGCAGCGGCACCACGCTGGTGACCCCGGACGCCGCCGTGGGAAGAGTCATGTGCATCATTCGCGGGACGAAGGAGGCCAGCATGCCCGCCGAAGTGTTGGCGAGAATGGCGCACAGCCGCCAGGCCATGATAGATCTCCTTCTCATGTGGTTAGAAGTCGGAGCGCGTCATGGTCCACGCAACTTTCGCCGCCACCCACGCTAGCAGAAGCTTTGGTGCGCGCGCAGCTGCTCCTCGACTTCCCTCCTGCTGCGGAAAAGCTCGACGAGTGGAGAGCCACTATTCGGAGCCTCGTCAGAGTCGCCAATAAAGACGAGCCACGGCCAGCGGGGCCCTTAGGCCAGCGCTCCGTCAAACCACCGCACGCCAGCGGTGGAGGGGCCGGAGGTGCTACGGCCACGGTGCACTCTCCTCCTCCATGCCAGCCACCGCGCGTGTCGATCCGTCGTGATGACGCTTGTGATAACATTTCCATGGCGTCGTCCGACCCACGGACCCACCGCAACCAGCGCCAAGTTCTTCGGGAGCGAGCCCATGAAGATGCCTGAACCACCATCAAGCACCGATGCGATACACGTCACCAGTAAGATAGGCGGGCGGGGCCTGCTATGGACCACCCAGCACCAGGAGGCTCCGGTGGCCTACCTTACGAGGTGGGTTGCCCTGCATTTACCCGTGAGCTGCGGCAGTTCCAGTGGCCATCCCACCGGACGTTCAAGCCCGACGTCGGGGAGAAGTACAATGGCAAGACCCACCCGTCGGAGTTCCTCAGCATCTACACCATCGTGATGCAAGCCGCTGGAGCTCGCGACGACAAGGTGCTTGCCAATTACTTCCCGTTGGCCCTGAAACCCAATGTCATGTCTTGGTTGATCCACTAGCCGGCGGATTCCATTTCCTGTTGGTCGGATCTGTGTCATGAGTTCGTTGGTGCCTTCACTGGAGGCCACCAAGCTCATGGCCAGGCGAGTGATTTGCATATCGTCCCCCAGAAGGAAGGTGAAAACATGCGCAAGTACATACGGAGGTTCAGCCGAGTGCAATACAACATCCCAGACGTTCATCCTGCCGCCGTGATCAGCGCATTCCATCAGAATGTCCGTAACCGCAAGATGCATGAAGAGCTAGCAATGAACAAGGACAAGGATGTGGCCGAACTTTACGTTTTGGCCGATAGATGCACTCAGGCTGAAGAGGGGAGGAAGTACCCCGGCAAAGACGCCGGCGCGGAAACCAACTCTATCGACGAAGACACCGCCGCCCTGACGAAGAAGGGTCGGCGTCGCAACAGGAAACGCAAGGGCAAGGCCGTGCTTGCCGTTGAGGGATCCGACGACACCGGCGCTGCCAAGAAGGCCAAGGCAGACGACCCCGGCAAGGAGATTGCCGGGTGCGCCGCTTGCCGGGCCTTGGCGGCTGCCGACAAGCCAGGAGGCTCCGACAAGCAGTACTGCAAGATCCACCGCACCAAAGGCCACGACCTCCAGAACTGCCGACAAGTCGAGCTGCTTGCTGAACAGCAAAAGGCCGAGTATGAGAGGCGGGACAAGGAGAAGGGTCAGGATGGCGCTGAGAGATCCGGCAAGAAGCATGGCGGCCAAGGAGGTCGTCGCGGCAAGGATAACCAGCAAGAGAGGCCCGCTCGGGGCCGCGACAAGAAGCAGGAAGACGACGATCATGACGAGGACGACGAGTCCAGCGAGCATGAGTTTCAGAAGGCTACAGAGGCCATGTGCGTCGATGGTGGCGCCTCGCTGCATACTTCTCACCGCCAGCTCAAGCAGTGGGCACGTGTGATCACAGTAGCGGAGCCGTCGTTCGATGCTCAGAAGCCGCTGAAGTGGTCCAGCACGCCTATCATCTTTGACACCGAGGACCACCCTGATCGCACAACTGCGGTTGGGTGTTTGCCATTGTTGGTTTCACCAACGATACGCAACCTCAAGGTGACAAAGATGCTAGTTGACGGCAGGGCCGATCTGAACTTGATCTCAGTCGTTGTGATCAAAAGGTTGCAAATTCCTGATGGAGACCTCGAGGAGACGGGCACATTTCAAGGGGTCAACCCGGGAAGGAGCCAGCCGAAGGGGAAGGTCACGTTGCCTGTGACGTTTGGAGGCGAGTTGAACTACAGGACGGACAGTTTTGTTTTTGATGTAGCCGAGATCCCCTTGCCCTACAACGGGATCCTCGGCCGCCCGACACTAGCCAAGTTCATGGCGGCATCACATTACGCCTACAACACGCTGAAGATGCCTGGGCCGATGACCATCATCACCGTCCCCTGCGACAAGAAGGACGTGCTAATCTGCACCGACCTACTCTACCGGGAAGCAGTTGCAGCAGCTGCCGCCAAGGCACTTGCTCCTGCCGCTGAGGCCCCAGGAGGGAAGAAGAAGACCGGCAAGACCTCTCGCACCCACTCCGGCAAGCGCACCTCTTCGGAGTGTTGTGCTACCGTCGAGGACGTGCCAGAGAGCTCCACCGGCAAGAGCAAGAAATCCAGAGCTGCACCGCCAGAGACCAAGAAGGTGTCCGTCAAGGAGGATGGCACGGGAGGGGCTTTCACGATAAGCTCCACCCTCGACAGCAAACAGGAAAGCGCGCTCGTCACTTTCCTGCGGGCGAATGTCGATGTGTTTGCATGGCAAGCATCTGACATCCCCTGCGTTCCCAGGGAAGTGATTGAGCACCATCTTGCTGTCTGTCCCCATGCGCGACCCGTCAAGCAGAAGGTCAGGAAGCAAGCTTTGGAACAGCAGGAGTTCATCACAGAGGAGATCAGGAAGTTGGAAGCGGCAGGCTTGGTGAGAGGAGTGCTCCATCCGACGTGGTTGGCCAATCTGGTGGTGGTGCGCAAGGCAAAATGGAAGTGGAGGCTGTGTATTGACTACACAGTTATCAATAAGGCTTGTCCTAAGGACCCCTTCCCATTGTCGCGCATTGATCGGATTGTTGACTCCATGGTCGAGTGTGATCTGTTATCATTCCCCGATGCCTACTAGGGCTACCACCAGATCTTCATGACAAGAGAAGACGAAGAGAAGACAGCATTCATCACCCCATGTGGTACGTATTGCTTTTTATGGATGCCTTTCGGGTTGAAGAGTGCTGGCTCAACATTCGCAGGGGCGGTCCAAATTGGTTTTGAGCCCCAGCTACATAGAAATATGGAAGCTTATATGGATGACATAGTGGTCAAACCAAGGACAAGGCAACTCTTGTACAAGACTTAGAAGAGACGTTTGCCAACCTGCGCAAGATCAACCTCAAGTTGAACCCTGAGAGGTGTGTCTTCGGCGTTCTGTCTAGCAAACTTCTCAGGTTCTTTGTGTCACAGCGTGGGATCGAGGCGAACCCAGACAAGATCAAGGCTATCGAGCAAATCGAGGCGCCCAAGCGGATCAAGGATGTGCGTCGGCTCACTGGCTGCGTTGCCGCCATGAGCAGATTCATCTCCAAGTCTGTCGAGCGCGCCCTTCCCTTTTTCAAAATCTTGAAAAAGGCGGGACCAATGGAATGGACCCCAGAGGCCGAAGCAGCACTACAGGATTTGAAGAAATACCTCTTCTCTATGCTGATACTAGTTGTGCCTAGACCACAAGAGCCATTGCTGCTGTACCTGGCGGCAACAAATCAAGTGGTCAGCGCCGTGCTAGTGGCACAGAGGGAGGTCGATGAAGAGGCAGCGGCAACGGCTGGGCTGGCGGATGGCGAGCCAGAGCTCCCCCCGGCAGGGCCTGGCGCCGGCAAGGCAAGGCCCCCGACAGAGTCTGACGCCATCGGGACAGGGCCCGTGCAGCCAAATGAAGTGGTGCAGAAGAAGAAGATGATGCAGCACCCAGTTTACTTTGTCAGCTCCCTCTTGCAGGGGGCTAGGTCAAGGTACTCTGGTCTGCAGAAATTGCTTTTCGGCCTCCTTATGGCCTCGAGGAAGCTGCGTCATTACTTCCAAGCACACGAAATCACCGTCGTTACCCGCCTCCCGTTGCAACGGATACTGCATAACCCATACACAACTGGGAGGATCGTGGAGTGGGCCTTGGAGCTGTCGAGCTTTGGTTTGAAGTTTGAAAGTACTTCGACAATCCAGAGAAGAGTCCTGGCGGAGTTCATTGCGGAATAGACCTCAACGCCCAACAAAGAGATCCAGGAGACCACTCTCCCCGATAAGGAAGCAAGTCGCAACTGGATCATGTACTTTGACGGGGCTTTCTCGCTGCAAGGTGCCGGTGCTGGTGTGCTGCTAGTCGCACCCACCGGAGAGCACCTCAAGTATGTAATCCAGATGCACTTTCCCAGGGAGATGTCCACAAACAACACCGCTGAATAACGAGGGGTTGCTTGCCGGTCTCAGGATCGCGGCAGACCTCGAGATTAAGAAGCTCATCGTCAGGGGAGATTCACAGCTTGTCGTCAGGCAAGTCAATAAAGATTATCAGAGCCCATTGATGGAGGCCTACGTAGATGAGGTGAGGAAGCTGGAAGAGTGCTTTGACGGTATACAAGTGAAGCACGTTCCCCGAGTGGAGAACGACATCGCTGATTACCTGTCGAAACGCGCTGCGTTCAAGCTACCTGTGGAACCAGGTACTTTTGTGCGTCGGTTAACTCAACAATCTGTTGAACCATCAACAGAGCAGAACAAGCGGAGGAAATCAGGCCTTGGCAAGTACTTTCCCGCCGAGCCCCCTGGGGCTGCCGGCAAGGATGTTGCCGTGGGTACTAAGCCTGCCAAGGGGCAACTGACTCTGGCAGGGCGTCAAGCCCTGGCCGTAGAGATAGCCGCTCCCATGGCAGAAGAAATGCCTTTAGTCCTTGTCGTCGAGCCCCAGGTTCTGGCATGGACACAACAAACCGTTCGATTCCTCCAAACAGGGGAGCTTCCTGAGGAGCAGGGAGAAGCGGAGAAAGTAGCCCGTCGGTCTGCCATGTATCAGTTCGTCGATGACGCCCTGTACAGGAAAAGGCCGAACGATGTGAAATTGAAGTGCATTCCACGGGAGGAAGGACTGGAGCTGTTGGCAGAGATACACTGAGGCATATGTGGCTCCCACATAGGGTCGAGAGCCCTTGCCGGCAAGGTGTTCCGGCAAGGTTTCTTCTGGGCCACTTCCCTCCAGGATGCAACGGCACTAGTAACCAAGTGTGAAGCGTGTCATTTCCATTCGAAGAAGCTTCATCAACCAGCTCAAGCCCTTCAAACAATTCCTCTCACCTGGCCATTTTTGGTCTGGGGGCTCGACATACTGGGCCCTTTCCCCCGCGCTATCTGGGGCTTTGAGTACTTGTATGTTGCAATCTACAAGTTCACAAAGTGGCCGGAGATGGAAGCAGTGAGGAAGGTGACAGCACAGTCAGCCGTCAAGTTCTTCAAGGGGCTAGTCTACCGTTTTTGTGTGCCAAACAGAGTCATCACCGACAATGGCACACAGTTCACAAGCCACACCTTCATGCAATACATCCAAGACCTCGGCAGCAAGGTCTGCTTCGCTTCCGTAGCACACCCACAGAGCAACGGCCAGGCGGAGAGGGCAAATGTTGAAGTACTGTGAGGCCTGAGGACCAAGACTTTTGACAGGCTGCACCAGAGCGGAAGGCGCTGGATTGATGAGTTGCCGGCGGTTCTTTGGTCGATCAGAATGACGCCAAATCGAGCCACGGGCCAGACATCCTCTGCCCTGGTATACGAGCTTGAGCAAGAGCAATTGCGGCAAGATGACGCAACACTCCTCGAGGAAGATCGTCTTCGGGCGGCTGTGAGAGCAGCGCGCTACCAGCAAGCCTTGCGCTGCTACCATAGCCGCAAGGTCCATGCCCGAAGCTTTGAGGAAGGCGACCTTGTTCTTCGGCGTGTTCAATCGGCCAAGAATTCCAACAAGTTGACGCCAAAGTGGGAAGGCCCTTATCGGGTAATACGAGTCACCAGGCCCGGCGCAGTCCACCTGGAGACCGAAGATGCTATTCTAGTGAGCAACTCCTGGAACATTGAACATCTTCGCAAGTTTTACCCATAAGGCGCGGTTGCCGGCCCCCCCGGCAAACCACCTTTCGTACAAGCCTTGCCGGCAAGGCATTTAACCCTCTGTACAAAGCCAGGCACAGATCCTGAGCATAAATAAATGAAGCGCCGGCTCCCTTAGTTATAACATGCATGCTAGGTTAAGTCTCTCCCTCTGTTAGGGTTGATAGTGCTTAGCGGCGACTAACCCCTAGCATAGAGGTCGAGTTTGCGTTTCTTTGTTCCTTTGCGTCCTCTTTGGTTCGCAGGGTCCATGGACATTTCTGCTGAGCTGTTTGGAAGAAAGAGAATGAGCCAGCGCTCCTGCCTCGGCTAGCCAAGATTGCCGGGGGCTGCAGATACAAGAATCCAACCACAGCAAGCCAAGGCCGCCCGGGGCTGCAGATTCAGATAAGTCTTTTATCCTCTATTGTGCATTTCCGTATGAAGTTGGGACATATGAAACCCCGTTCTGCTACTAGACCACTGTGCTCCCCCTTTTTCTTGTACCCAAATCCCTGGGTCGGAACCGGGTCGTAGTCGCGGTGGCGAGGAAAAAAACGAGGGGCCTAACTCTACTTCGCCCTGCCTCCGCCAAGAGCGTGAGAATGGTCGACTGAAGTAAGGGGACGACAAGGCCTGTTGCCGGGCGACAATGTTTATCTCAGAAATAACAAGGATTCATTCCTTGGCATGGGCCTCGATCACGCACAAAGAACCCGACAAGCATCCTTTTTCATTAAAAACATCCCATACAGGTACAGTTCATACGGAATAAAAAACATGAGCAAGGGGATTACATGTCTTAAAATTAACAAGTGCCCGCAGGCTTACAAACTAAAAAGAAATAAGGTGCCCGTAATCCCTTTCTTGTCCCTCTCCTCAGAAGGTGGAACAAGATTGCAGGAGGGCAAAAAGAGCGCCTAGGCAAGGTATGAAGAGCAGAAGGCACCATGGGAACGTCCCGGGGCCGGCAGGGGAGCGGGAAGATGAGGCAGCGGGCTGGCAATACGTGACGAAGGCCTCGGTGCACGCGTACTCCGACTTGACGGCCGCCACCTGCCTTCTTCGCCTTCTCCAACCCTCCTACGCCAGCCGCCCAAGGAGGCAATGGGAAATGCGCTGATGGAGATCTTGACGAGGAAGGCCCTCGGTAGGGTGCGTGGCTGAGGGAGGGGCAACGCGGTCAGTCGGAGTCGAGGTCGGCCTCCTGCCGCTCGACGCCCTCATCGTCGCTGTCGTTGTCCTCCTCGTCACTCCCACTTGAGGAGGAATCTTCATCGTCGGAGGAGCTCTCCACGCTGCACTTTAGGCGAGTTCCAATATCTCCAAAGACCTTGATGGAGAGCAAGCCGTTCTCCATTAACTTGAAATAGAAAACGAGCCCCACCGTCAGGCTGTGGACACAAGCGAACGCCTTCCATCCACGACGGAGGTACATGACGTGAGGAGCGGGGAAGTCGACGTCGACCCGCGTGCCTCCATTCCCGCAGCCCCTCATGTGCAACCTGAGGGTCTGGGGCGGATCGAGCTCCATCTCCCGAGCAAATGGGGTAGGAAGACGACGACGCGGTGGCCGGCGCATCCTGATGAAGAACTCACGAGGCTAGTGATATGTCTCCAACGTATCTATAATTTTTTATTGTTCCATGCTATATTATATTCTGTTTTGGATGTTTAATGGGCTTTATTATACACTTTTATATTATTTTTGGGACTAACCTATTAACCGGAGGCCCAGCCCGAATTGCTATTTTTTTGCCTATTTCAGTGTTTCGCAGAAAAAGAATATCAAACAGGGTCCAAACGGAATGAAAACTTCGGGAACGTGATTTTCGGAACAAACGTGACCAGAGGACTTGGAGTCCACGTCAAGAAAGCAACGAGGAGAGCACGAGGTAGGGGGCGCGCCTACCCCCCCCCACCCAGGCGCGCCCTCCACCCTCATGGGGCCCATGTTGCTCCACCGACGTACTTCTTCCTCCTATATATACCTACGTACCCCCAAACCAACAGAGGCATCCACGAAAACCTAATTCCACCACCGCAACCTTCTGTACCCGTGAGATCCCATCTTGGGGCCTTTTCCGGCGTCCTGCCGGATGGGGAATTGATCACAAAGGGCTTCTACATCAACACCATAGCCTCTCCGATGATGTGTGAGAAGTTTACCTCAGACCTTCGGGTCCATAGTTATTAGCTAGATGGCTTCTTCTCTCTCTTTGGATCTCAATACAAAGTTCTCCATGATTCTTCTGGAGATCTATTCGATGTAATCTTATTTTGCGGTGTGTTTGCCGGGACCGATGAATTGTGGGTTCATGATCAAGTTTATCTATGAACAGTATTTGAATCTTCTCTGAATTCTTTTATGTATGATTGGTTATCTTTGCAAGTCTCTTCGAATTATCAGTTTGGTTTGGCCTACTAGATTGATCTTTCTTGCAATGGGAGAAGTGCTTACCTTTGGGTTCAATCTTGCGGTGTCCTTTCCCAGTCACAGGAGGGGCAGCAAGGCACGTATTGTATTGTTGCCATCGAGGATAACAAGATGGGGTTTATATCATATTGCATGAGTTTATCCCTCTACATCATGTCATCTTGCTTAAAGCGTTACTCTTTTCTTATGAACTTAATACTCTAGATGCATGATGGATAGCGGTCGATGTGTGGAGTAATAGTAGTAGATGCAGGCAGGAGTCGGTCTACTTGTCACGGACGTGATGCCTATATACAGGATCATACCTAGATATTCTCATAGCTATGCTCAGTTCTATCAATTGCTCGACAGTAATTTGTTCACCCACCGTAATACTTATGCTCTTTAGAGAAGCCACTAGTGAAACCTATGGCCCCCGGGTCTATTTTCCATCATATTAATCTTCCAACACTTCGCTATTTCTATTGCCTTTTATTTTACTTTGCATCTTTGTTTCTCTTTATCATCAAAAAAACCAAAAATATTATCTATCAGATCTCACTCTCGTAAGTGACCGTGAAGGGATTGACAACCCCTTTATTGCGTTGGTTGCGAGGTTCTTATTTGTTTGTGTAGGTGTGAGGGACTTGAGCGTGGTCTCCTACGGGATTGATACCATGGTTCTCAAAAACTGAGGGAAATACTTACGCTAATTTACTGCATCACCCTTTCCTCTTCAAGGGAAAAACCAACGCAGTGCTCAAGAGGTAGCAAGAAGGATTTCTGCGCGCCGTTGCGGGGAGGCTTACACCAAGTCAAGTCAAGATTTGATTTCCCGTCAATGAGCTATTTCTGGCGCCATTGCCGGGGAGTCTACGCAAAAGTCAAGACATACCAAGTACCCATCACAAACCCTTATCCCTCGCATTACATTATTTGCCATTTGCCTCTTGTTTTCCTCTCCCCCACTTCACCCTTGCCGTTTTATTCGCTCTCTCTTTTCCGCTCGCTTTGTCGTTATGGGTAGTCCTTTATCTACTCCCTTATCTCCCGAGAATAAAGTTCTTAATTTTAAACAGAGGGAGGGAGAAAATCTAAAAGATGCTTGGTACAGAATTTGCAATGCGCAAAATAGATCTACTAGGAAGCAATCTACTTCCGTTCTTCTTCGCAATCATTATGTAGGCATCACTCCCTGAAATAGATACATTCTTGATACCATTACCGGAGGAAATTTCTTGGGTAGCCATACTTTTGATTCTTATAATGCTATGATAGATTTGTTTGGCCCACCACCTCTTTTGGTTAATGGAACTATGTTAACTTTGGAGCATGTGATGCAAAGACTTGAAATTATTGAAAATAAAGTTGCTACCGTAGAGTTAATCAAACATTTGGATAAAAAGATCCACAACCAAATTACCCAATATGGATCTAAGCTAGGAGTCACTTTGAAATTTTTTAAAGAAAAGGAACCCATGGTTAATGAAAGAATAAATCAAGATTCTACTAGAATCGATAAACTTGAGGGTATCATTACCAACTTGGGGACCGCCTTTTCTTCCGTAAAGAACACTTCAAATCCTCCTACCAAAATTTCCAAGTTTATGTATGTTCCTAAAAATAAAGGTGAATCTTCTAATAAGGAAACCGCGGATCTCAAATCAATAAGCGTTCATCCCAATCTTTTTGCTATCATTAAGGAACCATTTGCTACAAATGATTTTTTCGATTTCGTGCCTAGAAGTTTGATAATTAATAGAAATAAAGAAACTCCTAAGGGTTATAGGTGTCTTATTGAAGAATTGCCTACCAAAGATGGCAATACCTAGATCTATCCTTGCTATTATGCCTAGCTAGGGGCGTTAAACGATAGCGCTTGTTGGGAGGCAACCCAATTTTATTTTTAGTTTTTTGCTTTTTGCTTCTGTTTAGGAATAAATATTTGATCTAGCCTCTGGTTAGATTTGGTTTTATGTTTTAATTAGTGTTTGTGCCAAGTTAAACCTATAGGATCTTGTTGGATGATAGTTATTTGATCTTGCTGAAAATTCCAGAAACTTTCTGTTCAGGAAAACAATTGTTAAAAATTACCAGAACGTGATGTGATATTGATTCCAATTGCAGAAGATCAATAAACAAATTATTTAGGTCGTCCTATTTTGGCTGAATTTTTAGAGTTCCAGAAGTTTGCGTTAGTTACAGATTACTACAGACTGTTCTGTTTTTGGCAAATTCTGTTTTTCGTGTGTTGTTTGCTTATTTTGATGAATCTATGGCTAGTAAAATAGTTTCTAAACCATAGAGAAGTTGGAATAAAGTAGGTTCAACACCAATATAAATAAATAATGAGTTAATTACAGTACCTTGAAGTGGTGTTTTGTTTTCTTTCGCTAACGGAGCTCACGAGATTTTCTGTTTAGTTTTGTGTTGTGAAGTTTTCAAGTTTTGGGTAAAGATCTGATGGAGTATGGAACAAGGAGTGGCAAGAGCCTAAGCTTGGGGATTCCCATGGCACCCCAAGATAATCTAAGGACACCTAAAAGCCAAAGCCTGGGGATGCCCCGGAAGGCATCCCCTCTTTCGTCCTCATCCATCGGTAAATTTACTTGGAGCTATATTTTTATTCACCACATGATATGTGTTTTGCTTGGAGCGTCTTGTATTATTTGAGTCTTTATTTGTTAGTTTGCCACAATCATCCTTGATGTACACACATTTTGAGAGAGACACACTAAATTCAGAATTTGTTAGAGTACTCTATGTGCTTCACTTATATCTTTTGAGCTATATAGTTTTTGCTCTAGTGCTTCACTTATATCTTTTAGAGCACGGTGGTGGATTTGTTTTATAGAAACTATTGTTCTCTCATGCTTCACTTATATTATTTCGAGAGTCCTACAAAACAGTGTGGTAATTTGCTTTAATTATGATAGGCATTCAAGATTAGTAAAAAAATCTTATGAGTGTGTTGAATACTATGAGAAGTTTGATGCTTGATAATTGTTTTGAGATATGAAGATGGTAATATTAGAGTCATGCTAGTTGAGTAGTTGTGAATTTGAGAAATACTTGTGTTAAAGTTTGTGATTCCCGTAGCATGCACGTATGGTGAACCGTTATGTGATGAAGTCGGAGCATGATTTATTTATTTATTGTCTTCCTTATGAGTGGCGGTCGGGGACGAGCGATGGTCTTTTCCTACCAATCTATCCCCCTAGGAGCATGCGCGTAATACTTTGTTTCGATAACTAATAGATTTTTGCAACAAGTATATGAGTTCTTTATGACTAATGTTGAGTCCATGGATTATACGCACTATCATCCTTCCACCATTGCTAGCCTCTCTAATACCGCTCACCTTTCGCCGGTATCATAAACCCACCATATACCTTCCTCAAAACAGCCACCATACCTACCTATCATGATATTTCCATAGCCATTCCGAGATATATTGCCATGCAACTTACCACCGTTCCGTTTATTATGACACGCTCCATCATTGTCATATTGCTTTGCATGATCATGTAGTTGACATCGTATTTGTGGCAAAGCCACCGTTCATAATTATTTCATACATGTCACTCTTGATTCATTGCACATCCCGGTATTCCGTCGGAGGCATTCATATAGAGTCATATTGTTGTTCTAAGTATTGAGTTGTAATTCTTGAGTTGTAAGAAAATAAAAGTGTGATGATCATCATTATTAGAGCATTGTCCCAAGTGAGGAAAGGATGATGGAGACTATGATTCCCCCATAAGTCGGGATGACACTCCGGACTAAATAAAAAAAGAGAGAGAAAGGCCATAAAAAAGGAAGGCCATAAAAATGAGAGAAAAAGAGAGAAGGGACAATGCTACTATCCTTTTACCACACTTGTGCTCTAAAGTAACACCATGATCTTCATGATAGAGAGTCTCTTATGTTTTCACTTTCATATACTAGTGGGAAATTTTCATTATAGAACTTGGCTTGTAGATTCCAATGATGGGCTTCCTCAAAATGCCCTAGGTCTTCGTGAGCAAGCGAGTTGGATGCACACCCACTTAGTTTCTTTTGTTGAGCTTCCATATACTTATAGCTCTAGTGCATCCGTTGCATGGCAATCCCTACTCACTCACATTGATATCTATTGATGGGCATCTCCATAGCCCGTTGAAACGCCAAGTTGATGTGGGACTATCTTCTCCCTTTTTGTCTTCTCCACAACCACCATTCTATTCCACATATAGTGCTATGTCCATGGCTCACGCTCATGTATTGCGTGAAGATTGAAAAAGTTTGAGAAGATCAAAAGTATGAAACAATTGCTTGGCTTGTCATCGGGGTTGTGCATGATTTAAATATTTTGTGTGATGAAGATAGAGCATAGCGAGACTATATGATTTTGTAGGGATAACTTTCTTTGGCCATGTTATTTTGAGAAGACATCATTGTTTAGTTAGTATGCTTGAAGTATTATTATTTTTATGTCAATATTAAACTTTTGTCTTGAATCTTTCAGATCTGAACATTCATACCACAATTATGCCACGTAGCATTCCACATCAAAAATTCTGTTTTTATAATTTACCTACTCGAGGACGACCAGGAATTAAGCTTGGGGATGCTTGATACGTCTCCAACGTATCTATAATTTTTTATTGTTCCATGCTATATTATATTCTGTTTTGGATGCTTAATGGGCTTTATTATACACTTCTATATTATTTTTGGGACTAACCTATTAACCGGAGGCCCAGCCCAAATTGCTGTTTTTTGCCTATTTAAGTGTTTGAGGAAAAAGATCAAACGGAGTCCAAACGGAATGAAACCTTCGGGAACGTGATTTTCGGAACAAACGTGATCCAGAGGACTTGGACTCCACGTCAAGAAAGCAACGAGGAGAGCACGAGGCAGGGGGCGCGCCTACCCCCCCCCCCCTGGCGCGCCCTCCACCCTCGTGGGGCCCATGTTGCTCCACCGACGTACTTCTTCCTCCTATATATACCTACGTACCCCCTGTCGGTGTCAAAACCGGCGGATCTCGGGTAGGGGGTCCCGAACTGTGCGTCTAGAATCGATGGTAACAGGAGACGGGGGACACGATGTTTACCCAGGTTCGGGCCCTCTCTATGGAGGTAATACCCTACTTCCTGCTTGATTGATCTTGATGGATATGAGTGTTACAAGAGTTGATCTACCACGAGATCGTAATGGCTAAACCCTAGAAGTCTAGCCTATGAGTGTATGGTAATGAATCTGTCCTATCCGGACTATGCTCTCCGGTTTGTATAGACACCGGAGAGATCTAGGGTTACACGAGGTCGGTTACATAAGAGGGAATCTTCATAATCAACCGCCTAGCTCGCCTTCCACGCCAAGTAGTGTCCAATCCGGACACGGGTATAGTCTTCGGTCTTCGTGTCTTGATAGCCCATTAGTCCGGCCCAATGAGTAACAGGCCGGACGCCCAAGGACCCCTTAGTCCAGGACTCCCTCAGTAGCCCCTGAACCTGGCTTCAATGACGAGGAGTCCGGCGCGCAGATTGTCTTCGGCATTGCAAGGCGGGTACTCCTTCCTCCGAACTCCGATATAGTCTTCGGATGTGATGATTGTATTTGGACATGTGTACATAATTGCAGAAAAATACAATACTCCACGAGTCCAATCGGTCGACAACCGTTGGGATATTGCATCATGCCCGCCCGGTTATTATTTCCAACCGTTGGCTATCCTATCGCCCCATGTCTCGGGAAGCGGTTTTATTGGCACGTCTTGTCAAAGCAGAGATCGTGTCCCCTTATTCATGGGATCTTCAATAATGTTGGTATGGGTAACCCAACCGTCCCCCGGGTACAACTCCTCGAGGATAGGTAAGTCTCGAGACCCAGGAGGGGACGCTCGATATTCAGGGCCTTTATATAGGCACCCAGACTTATCTTCCTCTTCTGCACTTGCTTCTTCCTCAACCCCAGCCTTCTCGAGTTTTAGCCCTCGAGTTCCAATCATCAGCCGCCCCAATCATGTCCGGGCCTAGCCGTTCAGGCCGGTGGGTGGCCTCTTCCGTCACGGAGGAGGATATTGCGAACCTCCACGTAGCGAGGTACCTGACCCCAGAAATCCTTCATCGGCTTCCTGCCGAGGGGCAGATTATTCCCACCCCCAAATCTGGTGAGAGGGTAGTATTTGTATCCCACTTCCTTCATGGGCTAGGGTTCGCACTTAGCCCCTTTGTCCGGGGGCTCATGTTCTACTATGGGTTAGACTTTCATGATCTGGCCCCGGACGCCATTCTTCTCATCTCGACATTCATCGTCACGTGTGAAGCCTTCCTCCGGACTCCTCCGCACTTTGGTTTGTGGCTCAAGACTTTTCATGTGAGACCACAGGTGACAGAAGAGGAGAAGGCAGAGTGCGGCAGCGTTGCTATAAGCAAGCTCGCCAGCGCGGTTTGGTTTGAAGGATCTTTCGCCGAGTCTTCCGAACTATGGCAGCAGGGATGGTTTTATGTCAACGAGCTGCGGTGCTCCAAGTGGATGGCTACTCCTGCTTTCCGACCCGGCCCTCCAATTCGACTTGCTTCATGGATCAACAAGGGATTGAACTGGGGATCTGTTAATGAGGTGCAGACTCTGCAAAGTCGCATCCGAAGCCTTACCGAGAGAGGCATCAAGCTTGTGAACATTGTTCAAGTAATGCTAGTCCGCCGAAACCTGCCATGTCAGCGGCGGCCTATCCGTATGTGGGAGTTCAATCCAGAAGGGCGGCGGACCCTTCCGCACTTCTTCGGCACGACGCACGAAGGAATGTGGAAATTATATTTCGGGGAGCGAGAGCAATGGCCGGACACCACCGAAGACGTTGGCCTCGATTGCAATCATCCGGACACTTCGGTAAGTATTCAACACCTTTTATTTCAACATCTTATGACAAGATACTGAGCACTCCGCCCCTACGCAGGACTGGATAAAGAAGGCGGTATTAATCTGGAGTCCGGCGCCCCTTCCCGAAGATCCCGCGTCCACCCTGCTGACGTGGATGTTATTTCCGACACCGTACCGGATGTCTGCAGAGGGGGTGAGAGCGTTGAGCCCAAAGGAGATGCCTGCCACGGCAAGAAGCGGGCTACCTCTAGAGGCCAGGAGGGGAAACTTTCCAAGAAAGGAAAAATGCCATCATCGGTCGACTTGAGCCAGGCGAGCGATGTCAATGTGGAGCCTGATGATGAGGACGAACCTCCGGCCAGACCGTAAGTGAAGCGAGGTACTATAACCATACCTCATATTTTCTTATTGCTGAAGCAGTTCTCGATATGTGCATGTCCTCGCAGGTTAACGCCTGGTGTTTCTCAATCATCCTCCTCCTCGGGGGACCTTCTTCCAGAGATGATGGAGAGTGACACGCCTTCTCCAGCCTCCTCGCCCAACAGGGCGGATAATCTTGAGGTGTCGTCCCGGAGGGCCCCTTCCGACCGGCAAGTAGCACGGGAAACGAGGAAGGAGTTACCCGAAGGTGGTGCCTCTGTCATTCTAGGTTCGGGGGTCAAGAATGGCGGCCCCGAACTTTCCGGCTCACAACCGGAGATGATTCTGGAGGCAGTTAAGCAGATTCCTTTAAAGGAATATCGTGCTCCGGCAACGGTGTCCGAAGACCCAGGAGTGCCAAAGATGCTGACGGACATGCTGCGACAGGCGTCCGTTTTAGAGGAGCACTGCGCCTTAATGGTTACAGTGGTCGAAAAGGTTCTCTCCGCAAAGAGTGGTTGAATGAGGCCTTCATGAGCCCTCTAAGGGGTTTTGAGGTTTGTGATGTAATTTTGTCTATGGAATATTATTGACCAAATGCACCTGTTGTATATGCAATAGCCCCTGAGACTCGGATTGCCTTCCACAAGAAGCGATCAGAGGATCGAAAAGACACACTCAGGTACTGACCTTGTTTTAACTTGGAATGCAGACTGTCTCGCTTCCCGCGGCTACCCGTGGTACGGAAGTGGCCGAACTGCAGCGAAAGCTGGATACTGCGGAGGATGACATTGCATTGATCAACAGGCGTCTTGACGACTCACAAGGTATGTTTGGTGGGCATTCCTTACACCAGTGTGCTTTGTAATTTAAGCTTGACTCTTAAAAGAGTTTTATATGGAATATGCATGAATGCAGATGGTGCTGCCGCCATGGAAACCCTGCGGGCGGAGCTAGCCCGGGCAAAGGAACATGCCCGGTTTAGTAATGTGGCCGCCGAAAAGGCATCAGCCGAGTTGAGGGCCGAACAAGCCGCACGGCGCCAGGGCCAGGAGGCCATGTCCACCATGGCGCGCGAGTTAGAAAATGCAGCTGGCCGCTGTAAACTTCTTGAGAAGGAAAATGAAGCCAAAACGACTGAACTTGACAAGGCCTTATGATAGTTACTTCGGCCTGGTGCAGTGGCTTGCTGATGCGGTGCCACGTATCGACGCTATGAAGCGGTCGGCGTGCATTGAAGGTGCACGGATGGCCTTCACCCGAGTCAGGACGTTCTGGGGGAAGATGAAGGCCATCAATATTGCGACGATGAGTCCACCCAAAGGCAAGGACCGTCCGGAACCGAAGCATTATTTTGGAGACGTCCTAGAGGCCGCCCGCTTGATAGAGGGTCAGTGCTCGAAAGACATAATATTCGAGTGATGTGTACAAGGGTTGTAACCGACAACTTTATAGTTAATCTAATTTTTTTGCTCGAAAGATTGTATTCCTCCTGTGCGGCCGTTTTTAATGTAATTTGAAAGTTTTCCAGTCGTCGGCTTCAGCCCCCTCATAGGAAATACGGGGGTGTTCGGAAAAGCATTGATCACTCGTTATCCAACGTCTTGGTCCATAAAGGAGGTGATAATGCGACGAACCAGGCAATCAGACTATAGGGCGTTAACACTTTCACTTAGCCATAGGAGTTTTATGGTGGGGCTACGACATAGCCCCTAGTATGTATGCGGCGTATCGTAATATTGTGCCTTACATGTTTTGATCTGAAAAAGACCCTTCGTGTGACACGGGGAATCGCTAAAGAGTCGGATAAGTAGTCAAGTGCTTGACCAGCTCTCGTCATATCATGACAGTCAGTTTTCGGCTTTCTCTACTGAGGTGCTCATCCGGTCAAAGCCAGGGCACGATCGCAGTAGTTCTCCCTTTACTACCCTACCCGATAGAGCGGAACGTAGGGTAGCAAACACAGGAGCCGGGCAACCCAACTATTGACCAAAGACAATGATTCAGAGCTGATGCATATAAGGCCAAACTTGCGACGCCGAAGTATGCTATAGAGCTTTTCGGGCTTTTATTGGTGACTCATTTGTTCCCAAGCCGAGCCCCTGGCCGGTTATGCCGAGGTGCGTCTTGTAACACCGCCGTTGCGGCCGTACTCATAAAAAAGAGTATAGAAGATTAGTTCAGATGAAGTTTACTGGGAGTTGAGTAATAAGCCAATGATAAATTTATATTAAAAAAGGAAAAATCCACAACCCCGCCATTTGACATGCTCGGGGTCAGGGACGGAGGAAAAAAGGCATAGTACACGCTTGAAATAGAGAGTGCGGTCTACAAAAACTATTTTGGACCTCCTGTCGCACGTCTGCGCCGCCCGTCCTCTGGGAGGGGTGTCCTTATCTGAAGTAACCCCTTTGGGAAGCGTGCGGATCCGAACTCCGACAGAGTCCGTTGTATATGCAATCCTGTCGGTCACTTGTTTATGATAAAGAAAAGTAAAGAAGAATGGATAAAAAACGTTATAGGAATGCTTGCAGGGTTGTCCGTATTGTGCTTCCGCCGCTGCCCATGGTATCTTAAGCACGTAGTGATGTGCGCGTGGTGTAAATCCTGCCATCATAGTGGCTGGGTGGCGGAAGCCGAACTGCTTTTTCCGCTCTGGTAGTGGTCGAACGTCGGAGGGAAACTGCTTCTGGCTCCCGGTGTTCGGCTGGCGAGCCTTGCCGTCATCTTTATCGCTTGGTGGCCTGCTTCCCATGTATTCAGCGTTAAGCTTGCCTGCCTGCTTGAAGACCCAACAGTTTCTGTTGGTGTGATTAGCTGGCTTATCAGGGTGGCCGTGAATCTGACAAGGTCGGTCCAATATCCTGTCAAGGGCGGATGGTCCGTCCTGTTGGCCTTAAATGGCTTCTTTCGTTGACCGAGTTTCGGATTGTGAAATTCGGCGTTGACCGCTATGTTATGCAATCTTTCGTTATTGCTACGACTCCTATGCTCGTTTAGTTGTGGCTTGCCGTTGCCGTCTCGGATTTCGGAAGTGCCCGGGTCGCTGGCGTTGTTGCTTTTGCGAGCGAGCCAGTTGTCTTCCCCGCACAAAAGCGAGTTATTAGAGCGGTAAGGGCTGTCATGGATTTGGGTCCTTCCTGGCTGAGGTGACGTGCTAGCCATTCATCCCGGACGCTATGTTTGAAGGCCGCTAGGGCTTCCGCGTCCGTACAGTCGACAATTTGGTTCTTTTTGACTAAGAACCTAGTCCAGAGTTCTCTGGCTGACTCGCCGGGCTGTTGGACAATATGACTTAGTCGTCGGCCTCTGGTGGCCGGACATATGCTTCTTGGAAGTTTTCACGAAAGGCGTCTTCCAGATCTTCCCAGCTGCCAATAGAATTTTCTGGCAAGCTGTTTAGCCAGTACCGTGCTGGCCCCTTGAGCTTGAGGGGCAGGTATTTAATGGCATGAAGGTCGTCTCCGCGAGCCAAGTGGATATGGAGGAGGAAGTCCTCAATCCATACTGCGGGATCTGTTGTTCCATCGTATGATTCGATGTTGATGGGTTTAAACCCGTCTGGGAATTCATGTTCCATTACCTCGTTGGTGAAGCAAAGAGGGTGTGCGGCTCCTCTATGTTGGGCCACACTATGAATCACATCCGGCGGGCTCCGCTTATGGTTTTTGGACCGAGCATGCTCAGGTCTGTTGTGTCTGAATAGATAACCGTTATTGTTGGCTGGGGCACGTCTCCGCGATCTGTGTGTCGATTTTGTGTGTCCGGTTCTACCCTCCGGTTCTTGTTGGATGTCGCGAGTGTCCCCCCGAGCCTCTTTATTCTTGCTTGGATGGCCGGATGGGTTTGTATGGTGCTCTGCTGGGGCTACTGCCTTGCCCGGACCGAACTGTGGTCGGCCTACCGGCTTATTCGATGGTGGTTTGGGCTCCAAAGCTTTGCCATCATATTGAGGGAGCCACCTACTGTTGTGGTGGCTTTTGTCTGGGGCGCTAAGGTCGTATTCTTCGGCGGCCAGGACCTCGATCCATCTATCGTTGAGCAAATCTTGGCTCACTTGAAGCTGCAGCTGCTTCCTCCTTAGGCCCCTTGTTGTGGCTATGAGCCGGCGTTTGAAGCGCTCCTGTTCTAGAGGTTCCTCGGGCACGATGAATTCCTCGTTGCCGAGGCTCTCTTCTTCCTCGGAGAGTGGGAGATAATTACTATCCTTCGAGTCTTTGTATGTGTCCTGTTCGTCGGGGCTATCCTGCCCGTTTTCCTGGGTGGTCTTGGTGATGAACTCCTGAATGGTGGGCGATCCTCGCCCTGTGCCCTCCTGAGGGAAACGCGCCGCGAAGCATGCCTCCAAGTGGTGCCCAAGCGCCTCCCTCGTGATGTGGGCAAGGTCTGAGGCCCTCCAGAAGAGAGACCCCGAGCCCTGCCCGAGAAGGGCGCCGGGCGCGCCTCCCTATGCGATGGAGGGGGGCGCCCCTGGAGCGGGCGCTTATCCTGACAAGGTTCCAGTTGTGACGCCACCCTCCTAAGGTCCTGCACGGCGCAGCTGCTTCTTCTTCTTGGGGTCGGCCTCAGGAGGGCGCTCGTCCTTGCTGTCGGGGTCGTCGATTGCTGCAGCTTGAAAGGCACGCTCGAGGGAGCACCCCGCGTCTCTTTCTTCGCACGGGATTGTGATGATTCCGCCGCTTCCCGGCATCTTGAGGAGATTGTAGCCGTGATGGGTCACCGCCATGAACTGGGCATGGGCTGCATACCCGAGGATGGCATTGTACGACAGACGGATGTGCGCGACGTCGAAGTCGATGAGCTCGGTGCGGTAGTTCTTGCGTTCTCCGAAGGTGACAGGGAGGCGGACCTGCCCTATCGGTGTGGTAGAACCGTCGGTCACTCCTGAGAAAGGCTTGGTAGGCTGAAGCTGATCATATGGCACTTGGAGGTTGTCGAACGTGTGGACGGACAGGACGTTGAGCCCTGCGCCGCCGTCGATGAGGGTCTTGGTAACTTGCACGTTGCTGATGACTAGTGAACAAACCATCGGGAGGGCGCCAGCAGTAGCTGCGCACTTGAGCTAATCTACCGAACTGAACATGATGGGGCACTGGGACCATCTGAGAGGGCGTGTCGCCTCGAGCTTGGGGAGGACTGCATTCACTTCACGAGCAAACTATTTGAAGATACGCTGTGAGGCTGGGGCTTGAGCTCCACCCAAGATGCAGGCGATAGCTCCTGGCTCCTGGAAACCCCCAGCCCCCTCGTCCTGATGGTGGTCGTCATTCCTTCTTGGCAGTGGCGGCAGTGGTGGGAGTCCAGCGTTACCTTGATGTCGATCCTCACGAGGCTGATCCCTCCAGGCACCCTCGCGAGGCTGATCCTGCCAGCGGTCCTCGCAAGGCTGGTCGTGCCACTCCTGGCGCAGGCCACGGTCGTCCCAGCGTCCGCCACCATGTCCTCCTACTCGGCCGTAGCCCCGGTCGCCGTGCTCGGGGCGTCGACCGAAGCGTCCTTCGCAAATGGCTCTGAGCTCTTGGCAGTCGCTGGTGTTGTGGTTATTCAGGTTATGGAAGGCGCAGAACGGTCGGCTGCTCTTGGATGACTCAGGCTGGTCTCTGCCGCGCTTGGTGTCCGGTTCCGCCCCGAGCACGACTGCTCCCTTGCGCTTCACGTCTGGCCTTGGCTTTCTTCCCCTCTGGGTCTGCAGCCAGGAGCTCGAGAAGGGAGAGGCGCCCCTCCTCAGCTCTTGCGCACTTGGTCGCCAGGTTGAATAACTCCAGAGACATGCACAACTCCTCGTGGATAGCGAGCTCTTCCTTCATCTTGACGTCGCAGACACCATCAGAGAACGCGGAGATGATGGCCTCGTCCGTCACCTTGGGGATCTTGAGGTGGACGTTGTTGAAGCGCTGGATGTACTTCTGGAGGGTCTCTCCTGATTGTTGCTTGACGCGGCGCAGGTCACCCGCGGCCGGCGGACGGTCGCGAGTGCCCTGGAAGTTGGCGATGAAGCGGTTGCGCATCTCGTCCCTGGAGGAGATCGAGCCTGGGGGCAGGTTCAGGAGCCAGGAGCGGGCTCCATCCTTGAGAGCCATGGGGAACCAGTTCGCCATGACTTTCTCGTCACCGTTGGCCGCTTCGATGCTCAGCTCGTAGAGCTGCAAGAACTCCGTGGGGTCGGGGGTGTCATCGTAGCCAGGAGGCAGATCCGGCTTGAACTTGCCCGGCCAGGCGACGCTACGCAGCTCGGGGGTGAAGGCGCGGCAGCCGGATGTGGTCACCGGGGCCCGCCTTGGGGGTGGAGCTTGGTCTTGATGGGGTCCGTGCACTGCCGCTGCAGGCGCCTCGCGGTCTTGCCGCAGCAGCCGGTCCTGGCGCGATGGTGCGAGGAGCGGCGGAGCATTTTCTTGTGGCGGAGGGACTTCTTGATAGCTTCTCTCTTCCCGCGCGGGCGCTGAACGCGGTGGGTCGCGTCGTGGAGCCGCGCGTCTTGGCGCCAGGGAGCCGTCTTGATGCAGAGGTGGTGGAGGTGCTCCGTGAGCCACGTCGCCCGTGGCTGGCGGAGGGTGAGGCAGAGAGAGGGACGGCGCAGGGGAGCCCCCTGCGGCGCAGACGAGCTCGGCGATGCGGTCGAGCCAGTCCTCGTAGAGGTCATCGACTGGGCGCTAGCGCAGGAGCTCGTGCGCCACGAGGAGTGCGGCCCGTGCGTCCATGGGAGCACGACATGCATGGGATGAAGAACCGGCGGAGGTCAGCGATGGAGTGGCGGTGCGGCCGTCCCGCCGCACCTAGGGGTGCAGCAAGGACGCTTGCTGCTCATTCCCCACTGGGTCGGTAGCGGCGTTGGCGGCAGGCGACGGGGAACGACGAGGTGGCCCATCGACGGGAGCCGTCTGAGCGACGCGGGCGGCGAGGGCAGCCCGGCGCTCAGCACGAGCGCGGCGAGCGTCCGCCATGGAGACAATGGAGCAACGGGGCGCGGAGCGACGGAAGGAAGCTTCGGCGCACCCCTACCTGGCGCGCCAAATGTCGGATCACGGGTTCCAGCAAAACCCTCAAGGTTCGAACACTGGCGTGCGTGCGAAGTTTTCCTGCCTACCGATCCACGCCCTAGCTCGCTAAGATCTCGCGGACGAACTCGACGAACTCGCAACACAAAAGACAAAAGATTTATACTGGTCCGGGCCATCGTTGTGGTGTAATACCCTACTCCAGTGTGGTGGTGGTGGATTGCCTCTTGGGCTGATGATGAACAGTACAAAGGGAAGAACATCCTCCTAAGGTTGAGGTGTTCTTGTGCTCGGTGTGTGGCTAAGGGTTGGGTGAGATGCCTCTGAATGAGTTATCCCCTACGGTGGTGACTAGCTCTACTTATATAGGCCCTGGTCCTCTCCCCAAATATTGAGCGGGAAGGGAGCCAACAACGGCCAATTTGAAAGGGGACAGCCAGTACAGCTTATCCTGACAAAAGCGGTCTTCGCTTGCAAAAGGCTCTGGTGGTGACGCCGCCTTGGGCTCCATGGTGACCTCCGTCTTGCCGTCCTGCTGGTCTTGGTCTCGTTGCACCGATATAGAAACCTTTGCTTGATGCCTCATTACTCCGCGCCTGCGCTTGCCCCTTTGGCACCAAAGAGGAAACGAGGACGCTGTGCGCGCTAGCGCCCGCCTGGTCTCGACCGTCATGGCTCACGTCATGAGGACCTTGCGAGGTTTACCTTGCCTTGATCTCTCCGCCCCTCGTGAGCCTGCCTGGCAAGGCCGCTCCTGAGGAGGTCTCGCGTCGTCCGCCTCGCGAGGCTTGGCCCCTCGCGAGGGTCTTGAATGCCTTGTCGATGAAGGTGGGCCGTATAGGCCTGCTAGCTCAGCCACGCCGTGGGCCGCAGGCAGGCAAGTCAGGGGACCCCCGTTCCCAGAACGCCGACAAAGTTTCATGTAGTCGACGTTCACATGACACCACTAAGGGAACCACAACATACATACTATCAAAATATCGAACACATATCAAATTCACATGATTACTTGCAAAATGATTTCTCCCGTGACCTCAAGAACAAAAGTAACTACTCACAAATAATAATCATGCTCAAGATCAGAGGGGTATTAAATAGCATATTAGATCTGAACATATAATCTTCCACCAAATAAACCATATAGTAATCAACTACAAGATGTAATCAACACTACTAGTCACCCACAAGCACCAATCTATAGTTCCGATAACAAGATTGAACACAAGAGATGAACTAGGGTTTGAGATCAGATGGTGCTGTTGAAGATGTTGATGGAGATTGCCCTCCCCAAGATGGGAGAGTTGTTGCTGATGATGAGGACGATGATTTCCCCCTCCGGGAGGGAAGTTCCCCCGGCGGAATCATTCCGCCGGAGGGCAAAAGTGCTCCTGCCCAAGTTCCGCCTCGAGACGGCGGCGCTCCGTCCCGAAAGTCCTCTCCTTATTTTTCTAGGTCAAAATGACTTCTATACCAGAAGATGGGCACCGGAGGTGGGCCTGGGTGAGCACAACCCACCAGGGCGCGCCTGGGCTCCCGTGCGCGCCCAGGTGGGTTGTGCCCATCTGGTGGGCCTCCTATGGTTCTTATTTGGTCCAATATTCATCATATATTCCATAAAAATTCTCCATGAAGTTTCAGCCTGTTTGGAGTTGTACAGAATAGGTAGCCTGGCGTAGCTTTTCCAGGTCCAGATTTCCAGCTGCCGGAAATCTCCCTCTTTGTGTGTACCTTGTAAATTATCAGAGAAAATGCATTAGAATTACTCCAAAAATCATTATTATGCATAAAAACATCATAAATAACAGTAGGAAAACATGATGCAAAATGGACGTATCACTAGCACGAAGCGTCATGGGCCCTTTATCAAAGATAGCGGCCCACTGCCATTAATGGGCCCTCCTAATGGGCTCGCAGGGGCCAAAATTGTCTTGGGCCTTTGATTGATCGGATTTGGTCATGTCCATAAATTTTCCTCGTAATAGGCTCAAAGTAATAGATGGGCTGAAATGGGCGTTGGCTAATTGGGCCTACAGCCATGTCCAAACTTTAGCGGGCCTAATAAGTTGACGGGTCATAACCACGCCGAAAGCTCTATTGGCTGCTATAACTGAAACGAGCCAACGGCTAATGCTTGGCCCAGTTATGAAACCAAGGTATCAATCCAATAGGAGAACCAAGCAACACTATGTAAACGGTACCTGCACACAAAGAACAAATCCTCGCAACCCAACACGTAAGAGGGGTTGTCAATCCCTCATCGGTAAAAAGATATATTGGTCTATATGTGTTAGGATAAATAGATCTGAATAAAATGTGAAATAAAATAAGTAAAGAAAAAGTGCATCAAGGTATTTTTGGGTTTTTGGAATAATAGATCTGAAAACAATTGCGAATAAAAATATATCTCAAAGCAATATGATAAAATATAGACCCGGGGGTCGTAGATTTCACTAGTGGCTTCTCTCGAGAAAATAGCATACGGTGGGTAAACAAATTAATGTTAGTCAATTGATAGAAGATCAAATAATTATGACAATATCCAAGGCAATGATCAATATATAGGCATCACGTCTAAGATTAGTAGACCGACTCCTGCCTGCATCTACTACTATTACTCCACACATCGACAGCTATCCACATGCATCTAGTGTATTAAGTTCATGGAGAAACGGAGTAATGCAATAAGAATGATGACATGATGTAGTCAAGATCTATTCATGTAGAAGGAATAGACCCCCATCTTGTTATCCTTAATAGCAAAAATACATGCGTGCCTCGCTGCCTGTTCTGTCACTGGGGGAGGACACCATAAGATTGAACCCATCACTAAGCACCTCTTCGCATGGCAAGAAGAATTGATCTAGTTAGCCTAAATAAACCAAAGATTCGAAGAAGAAATACCAGGCTATAAATAATCATGCATATAAGAGATCAAAGAAGACTCAAATAATATTCATGGATATAGATATGATCATAAACTCAAAGTTCATCGGATCCCAACAAGCACACCCCAAAAAGTTTTACATCAAATAGATCTCCAAGAGACAATTGTATTGAGAATCAAAAAGAGAGAAGAAGCCATCTAGCTACTTACTACGGACCCATAGGTCTATGGTGGACTACTCACGCATCTTCGGAGAGGCACCAATGAGGATCATGAACCCTCCGCGATGGTGTTAGATTGGATCTTGTGGTTCTGGAACTTGCAGCGGCTGGAATTGTGTTTCGTTGACTCCCCTAGGGTTTCTGGAATATTTGGGAATTTATAGGGCAAAGAGGCGGCGTGCCTAGGTGTCTTGTGGGCCCTAAAGGCCTCCCCTTTGGTCCTTCCTTGGCCCCCAAGTTGTCTTATGGTTGAAAACAATTCTCGAAAAAGTTTATCTGCATTTGGACTCCGTTTGATAGGGATATTCTGCAAAGTAAAAAACAAGCAAAAAAACAGCAACTGGCACTGGGCCCTATGTCAATAGGTTTGTCCCAGAAAATGATATAAAGTTGCTATAAAATGATTGTAAAACATACAAGAATGATAATATAACAGCATAGAACAATCAAAAATTATAGATACGTTGGAGACGTATCAGCATCCCCAAACTTAATTCCTGCTCGTCCTCGAGTAGGTAAATGATAAACACAGAATTTTTGATGTGGAATGCTGCCTAACATGTTCATCACATATTCTTTTCTTTTGTAGCATGGACATTTGGACTTTTAGATGGTTCAAAGCAATAGTCTAGTTTTGACATGAAGATTTCAATACTCAAGCATATCAATAAGCAACCATGTCTTTCAAAATATCAATACTAAAGAAAGTTACCCCTATCCCATCATGGTCAATCATTGATCCGTTCACGAAACACACTCGAATATTAGCTACATCCAATGCTCAAGTACGATCATAGTGCTCCCTAGTTGGTGCTTTATAAGAGAAGATGGAGATTCAATAAATTGCATAAAGTAAATAGATAGGTCCTTCACAGAGGGAAGCAGAGATTTGTAGAGGTGCGAGAGCTCAAAGCAAAAATTGAGAGATAAAAAAAATTTGAGAGGCATGCTTTTCCCGTCAATGAAAACGACTGAGTAATTCACAACACTATCCATGCTAGATATATCATAGGCAGTTGCCAAACATAATATAAAGTTTATTCCTTTTTCCACCATTCTTTCACAATCCATGGCTAGCCATATCCACAGGTGCCTTCCATACCAACACTTTCCAAGGAATTTATTATTTGAGAAAATAAAGTAAATTTCTTTTCATTTCGGGACTGGGAATCCCTATTACCGTTGTACTCTCATGCAATGACAAGTGAATAAACACTCGTCTTGAGAATAACACATCTAGCATGGAAAATATTGGCCACCCCCTGCCGCTTCATGAGCGGTACGGGCACACAAAAAGGAAATTAATTATTAAAATTAGAGATGGCACATACGAATTTACTTAGAACAGCATGGAAATACCACATATAGGTAGGTATGGTGGACTCATATGGCAAAACTGGGTTTTAGAATTTTGGATGCACAAGTAGTATTTCTACTTAGTACAAGTGGAGGCTAGCAAAAATATTGAGAAGAAACCAACCAAGAACAAATTTCTCATAAACGAGCATTAAGCATAACTAACACCGAATAATGCACCATAAGTAGGATGTAATTTCATTGCATAACTATTGACTTTCCTGCTTGCATAGGGAATCACAAACCTTAACACCAATATTCTTACTAAAGCATAATTATTCACCAACATGACTCATATATTACTATCATCATATCTCAAAACTATTAAAAGAATCAAGTTTATTTTGTCCAATGATCTTCATGATCTTCATGAAAGTTTTTATTATATCCCTCTTGAATATCTATCACTTTGGGACTAGTTTCGTATGTTGCAATTGCTTTTGACAAGCTCAAACAAATTTAAGTGAAGAACATGAGCATAAAGATTTTCATCTCTCAAAATAATATAAGAGAAACATGAGAGAATTTTTTCAAAAATTTACTAACTCTCAAATAAATCAAAGTGAAGCAAGAGAGAATTTATTCAAAAATATTAAAGCACGTCGTGCTAAAAAAGATATAAGTGAAGCACTAGAGCAATTCCATAGCTCAAAAAATTTAAGTGAAGCCTAATGAGCAATTCTAACAAATCATAGCATAATTTTGGCTCTCTAAAATAGGTGTGTCCAGCAAGTATAGATGACACAAACTAATAAGCAAAACAAGCAAGGGCTCATATCATACAAGACGCTCCAAGCAAAACTCATGATATGTGACGAATAAAAATATGTGACGAAGAAAGAGGGGATGCCTTCCAGGGGATCCCCAAGCTTAGTTGATTGGTTCTCCTTGAATATTAACTTGGGTTTGCATGGGCATCCCCAAGCTTAGGCTCTTTTCACTCCTTATTCCTTCATCCATCGTGATCTCACCCAAAACTTGAAAACTTCAATCACACAAAACTTAACAAAACCTTCGTGAGATCCGTTAGTATACTAAAGCAAATCACTACTCTAAGCACTCTTGCAAACCCATTCGTATTTTATTATTGCATTATATCTACTGTATTCTAACTTTACCATGGCTTATACCCCCCCCCCCCGATACAATCCATAGATTCATCAAAATAAGCACACAATGCAACAAAAACAGAATCTGTCAAAAATAGAACAGTCTATTGTAATCTAGACATTGTCCATACTTATGTAACTCCAAAACTTATGAACAATTATGAAAACGCAGGCAATTTGTATATCAATCTTGTGTAAAAAAAATTAGAATTTTGTCATGCTTCTGTGATTTTTAATAATTCTTCTAGTGGGTGCAAAAGTTTCTGGTTTTCAGCAAGATCAAATCAACTATCACCAAACATGATCCCAAAGGTTTACTTGGAACAAACACTAATTAAAACATAAAAAACACAATCATAACATTAGCATAATTGTGTGAACACTCAAGAACAGAAAGAAAAAGTCAAACATAAATTTTATTCATTGGGTTGCCTCCCAACAAGCTATCATTTTATGCCCCTAGCTAGGCATAATGCGTAGATTCAAGCGTTGTGGATGCCCTCATTATTGATTAATATGGTGGCTTAATTCTTCCTCTAGGGAAGTGCTCCATACCCTTTCTAAGTGGAAACAGGAATTTAATATTCCCTTCTTTCATATCAATCACGACACCTATAGTGCGTAAAAATGATCTACCAAGTATAATTGGACAAGACCGATTGCAATCAATATCAACAACAATAAAATCTATGGGAACATAGTTCCTATTTGCAAGAATAAGAACATCATTAGTTCTTCCCAAAGGCTTTTAATAGTAGCATCACCAATTGCAAATTAAGAGAACATTCTTCATTAGGGTAAGACCAAGCACATCACAAAGAGATTTCGGAATTGTGGAAATAGTAGCACCCAAATCACATAAAGCAAGGCACTCATAATTTTTAATCTTGACTTTAATGGTGGGATTCCCATTCATCATGTAATTTTCTAGGAATTGAAATCTCTCACTCCAACTTTTCTTCTAAAGCTTTCATCATGGCATCTACGATATGTTTAGTAAAAGCTTTATTTTGTTCATAGGCATGGTGCGAATTTACCATGGATTGCAACAAAGAAATACATTCAATGAAAGAGCAATTATCATAGTTAAAGTCTTTGAAATCCAAAAGAGTGGGCACAAGTTAAAGTTTGGACCTCTCCAAACCCACTTCTATCAAATTTTTCATCAAGATTTTCACCCTCCGAATTATCAGGATGCCTTCTAGCTAAAGTTGACTCTTCTTGAGTCCCTTTATCATAAATTTTAATCTTACTAAACAAGGAATCGATAGAAGAAACACCAATCACTTTAAGATCTTCATCATTTTTGTCTTCTAAAGAATTGGCCTAGCAGCCATTTGATTTAATAGGGTAGCTTGTGCATCGGATCTTTTTCCTAGCAAATTTTAAGCATGAGCATACTTGGATTAGAGATTACAAACTTCTCTACTAATGTTTTCTTATAGCATCTAACATAGTAGAGTGTTCTTTAAATTCCTTGGTAAAATGCTTATTGTGCTCAAATTGTGTAGTCATATATTCCTTTGTACTTTTTCAATCTCAAGCAAAATATTGGGGTAAGGAATATCATAGTACTTTTTTGAGACATCGTGGCTACGCAAACAACATTGCAAACAAAAAGATATATCTGACAAGAAAACTTTCATATACTTTTGGCAACTTTTTATACTATTATTGGGACTAACATATTGATCCAGTGCCCAGTGCTAGTTCCTGTTTGTTGCATGTTTATGTTTCGCAGAAACCCAATATCAAACGGAGTCCAAACGGGATAAAAACGGACGGAGAATTATTTTGGAATATTTATGATTTTTGGAAAGTAAAATCAACGCGAGACGGTGCCTGAGGGGGCCACAAGGCAGGGGGCGCGCCCTGGACCCTCGTGGGTACCCCGTAAGGCGGTTGACGCTCTTCTTTTGCCGCAAGAAAGCTAATTTTTAGGAAAAAAATCACGGCAAAGATTTCAGTCCAATCGGAGTTACGGATCTCCATATATATATACGAAACGGTGAAAGGGCAGCAGAAGGGAACGCAGAAACAGAGAGAGACAGAGAGACAGATCCAATCTAGGAGGGGCTCTCGCCCCTCCCACGCCATGGAGGCCAAGGACCAGAGGGGAAAGCCTTCTCCCATCTAGGGAGGAGGTCAAGGAAGAAGAAGACGAAGGGTCCCCCGCTCCCCTTCTCTTCCGATGGTGCCGGAACGCTACCGTGGCCATCATCATCACCGCAATCTTCACCAACAACTTCACCGCCATCATCACCAACTCTTCCCCACTCTATGTAGCGGTGTAACCTCTCTCTTACCCCCTGTAATCTCTACTTGAACATGGTGCTCAATGCTATATATTATTTCCCAATTATGTGTGTCTATCCTATGATGTTTGAGTAGATCTGTTTTGTCCTATGGGTTAATTGATGATCGTGATTGGTTTGAGTTGCATGTTTTATTATTGGTGCTGTCCGATGGTGCTCTCCGTGTCGCGCAAGCGTGAGGGATTCCCGCTGTAGGGTTTGCAATATATTCATGATTTGCTTATGGTGGGTGGCGTGAGTGACAGAAGCACAGACCCAAGTAAGTAGGTTGTTTGCGTATGGGATAAGAGGACTTGATGCTTTAATGCTATGGTTGGGTTTTACCTTAATGATCTTTTGTAGTTGCGGATGCTTGCTAGAGTTCCAATCATAAGTGCATATGATCCAAGTAGAGAAAGTATGTTAGCTAATGCCTCTCCCTCAAATAAAATTGCAATAATGATTACCGGTCTAGTTATCGATTGCCTAGGGACAAATAACTTTCTCGTAACAAAAAGCTCTTTACTAAAACTAATTTAGTTGTGTCTTCATCTAAACAGCTCCTAATTTTTATTTACGTGCTCTTTATTATCTTGCAAACCTATCCAAAAACACCTACAAAGTACTTCTAGTTTCATACTTGTTCTAGGTAAAGCGAACGTTAAGCGTGCGTAGAGTTGTATCGGTGGTCGATACAACTTGAGGGAATATTTGTTCTACCTTTAGCTCCTCGTTGGGTTCGACACTCTTACTTATCGAACGAGGCTACAATTGATCCCCTATACTTGTGGGTTATCAAGACCTTTTCCTAGTGCCGTTGCCGGGGAGCAATAGCGTGGGGTGAATATTCTCGTGTGTGCTTGTTTGCTTTATGACTAAGTAATTTTTATTTGCTGTTCTTAGTTGTTCTCTATCTTTAGTTATGGATATGGAACACGAAATACCGAAAAAATTAGGTGTACTTGCTGCTCATGGAGATGGGGAACCTCCTAAAACCCTCGATGCTCGTTATGTGATAGATATTACGTACTACTTTGATAATCCTGAGAAAATCCCATTCAATTTGGTAATGGGAGACACGTTGGATCAACGTGAATACTTTAGGAATTATCGCTTGACTCAAAAAGGGAAACTATTATGGGATCAAATTTATATGTTGAAGTGGTATGCTAGGCAACTATGCTTGAGATATGATTATACTTGTTGCTCTAGGATGAAGTATCCACACTTTCCCTTTTCATGCAAATTTAATGATAATAAAACCTTGGCTTCTTATGCTAGAGGTATATATGATTACTATGATGTGGAACAAATAGAAGAATTTGTTGCTTTTATGGGTGCTTATGAAATTGAATCTATGTTCAAAGAATATGAAAATCTTTATGATGTTGTTTACAGACCTGAAAATTTAGCTATCCTTAAATATTGTTATGAGAATTATGAATACAATTCCGATATTTATGCGTTTATTGAGAAAGTCTCCGTTGTCCCAGAAGAGACTAATATTTTGCAGGAATCTATGGAAGAAGAAATTGATGAAACTGTGAGCTCATTGGATGAAAAAGATGAGGAGGAGAGTGAAGAACAAAAGGAGGAAGAGCGGATTGATCACCCGTGCCCACCTTCTAATGAGAGTAACTCTTCAACTCATACATTCTTTAATTTCCCTTCATGCTTACCGAAGGATGAATGCTATGATAATTGTTATGATCCCGTTGATTCTTTTGAAATATCCCTTTTTGATGATGCTTGCTATGCTTGTGGCCAAGATGCCAATATGAATTATGCTTATGGAGATGAACTTGCTATAGTTCCTTATGTTAAACATGAAATTGTTGCTATTGCACCCACGCATGATAGTCCTATTATCTTTTGGAATTCTCCCAACTACACTATATCGGAGATGTTTACCCTTATTAAGGATTATATTGATGGGTTGCCTTATACCGTTGCACATGATGATTTTGATGAACATAATATGCATGTGCTTGCTGGTCCTACTTGCAATTATTATGAGAGAGGAACTATATCTCCACCTCTCTATGTTTCCAACACGATAAAATTGCAAGAAACTGTTTATACTATGCATTGGCCTTTAATTTGTGTGCATGAATTGTTCTTTTATGACATGCCGATGCATAGGAAGAGAGTTAGACTTCGTTGTTGCATGATATATGTTGCCTTGTGCTCACTACTAAATGCCAAATCATCGCTAATTAAAATTGGCTTTGATATATCTTGGGATCCGGGTGGATTCACTACTTGAGCACTATATGCCTAGCTTAATGGTTTTAAAAAAGCGCTGCCAGGGAGACAACCCGGAAGTTTTATAGAGTCATTTATTTCTGTTGAGTGCTTTTATATAGTTTAAAAACAAAAAAAGTAAAGAGGGGAACCCGAAACTTTTCAAAAAGAAAAGCGAAAGTGAGAAAGATGAGCATTGTTGAAGTGGGAGCTAGCCTTGAACTTTGTTCATGCTCACGGAAAACTTTCTGAATCTTGATTACAGAAACTTTTCCACAAAAGTAATTATCCCCTTGTAAAATTCCATTGTATTATAAAAATAATGTGCTAAGGTTTGCCTTTAGGATGTTTACAATGCTTGTTGGTTTGTACGGTGCAGGACAGAAACTTTGTCTGTAGTGCGCGATTTTTAATTTTTTACTGGAACGTCAAATGGTTCTGATTCTTTTTGCAATGTATTTCTATACAAATGTTTTATTGTTCCTAATTTTGGAAGAATTTTTCAAGTATCAGAAGTATGGTGAATGTTCAGATTATTACAGACTGGTCTGTTTTAGACAGATTCTGTTTTTCATGCATAGTTTGCATGTTTTGATGAAACTATCGATATATATCAGTGGATTAAGCCATGAAAAAGTTATACTACAGTAGACACAATGCAACAACAAAATATAAATTGGTTTGAAACAGTACTTAGAGTAGTGATTTGCTTTATTATACTAACGGATCTTACCGAGTTTTCTGTTCAAGTTTTGTGTGGATGAAGTGTTCGATGATCGAGAAGGTCTCGATGTGAGGAGAAGGAAGAGAGGCAAGAGCTCAAGCTTGGGGATTCCGAAGGCACCCCAAGTAAATATTCAAGGAGACTCAAGCGTCTAAGCTTGGGGATGCCCCGGAAGGCATCCCCTCTTTCTTCAACAAATATCAGTATGTTTTCGGATTCGTTTCGTTCATTCAATATGTGCAAATCTTGGAGCGTCTTTTGAATTTAGTTTTCATTTTTCTTTTACGCACCATGCTGGTATGAGATAGTCCTTGGTTGATTTATAGAATGCTCTTTGCACTTCGCTTATATCTTTTGAGTATGGCTTTATAGAATGCTTAATGTGCTTCACTTATATCATTTGAAGTTTGGATTGCCTGTTTCTCTTCACATAGAAAACCGCCATTTGTAGAATGCTCTTTTGCTTCACTTATATTTGTTAGAGCATGGGCATATCTTTTGTAAAAAGAATTAAACTCTCTTGCTTCACTTATATCTATTTAGAGAGATGACAGGAACTGGTCATTCACATGGTTAGTCATAAAATCCTACATAAAGCTTGTAGATCACTGAATATGATATGTTTGATTCCTTGCAATAGTTTTGTGATATAAAGATGGTGATATTAGGTTCATGCTAGTGGGTAGTTGTGGATTTTAGAAATACTGTGATTCCCGTAGCATGCACGTATGGTGAACCGTTATGTAACGAAGTCGGAGCATGATTTATTTATTGATTGTCTTCCTTATGAGTGGCGGTCGGGGACGAGCGATGGTCTTTTCCTACCAATCTATCCCCCTAGGGGCATGCGTAGTAGTACTTTGCTTCGAGGGCTAATAAACTTTTGCAATAAGTATATGAGTTCTTTATGACTAATGTGAGTCCATGTATTATACGCACTCTCACCCTTCCATTATTGCTAGCCTCTTCGGTACCGTGCATTGCCCTTTCTCACATCGAGAGTTGGTGCAAACTTCGCAGGTGCATCCAAACCCCGTGATACGATACGCTCTATCACACATAAGCCTCATTATATCTTCCGCAAAACAGCCACCATACCTACCTATCATGGCATTTCCATAGCCATTCCGAGATATATTGCCATGCAACTTTCATCATCATCACATACGACTTGAGCATTTATTGTCATATTGATTTGCATGATCGTAAGATAGCTAGCATGATGTTTTCATAGCTTGTCCGTTTTTTGATGTCATTGCTACGCTAGATCATTGCACATCCCGGTACACCGCTGGAGGCATTCATATAGTCATATCTTTGTTCTAGATATCGAGTTGTAATATTGAGTTGTAAGTAAATAAAAGTGTGATGATCATCATTATTAGAGCATTGCCCCGGTGAGGAAAGGATGATGGAAACTATGATTCCCCCACAAGTCGGGATGAGACTCCGGATCAAAAAAATAAAAAAATAAAAAAAGAGAAAGGCCAAAAAAAGAGAAGGCCCAAAAAAATGAGAGAAAAGAGAGAAGGGGCAATGCTGCTATCCTTTTACCACACTTGTGCTTCAAAGTAGCACCGTGTTCTTCATATAGAGAGTCTCTTGAGTTATCACTTTCATATACTAGTGGGAATTTTCATTATAGAACTTGGCTTGTATATTCCAACAACGATGGGCTTCCTCAAATGCCCTAGGTCTTCATGAGCAAGCAAGTTGGATGCACACCCACTTAGTTTCAGTTTGAGCTTTCATATACTTATAGCTCTAGTGCATCTGTTGCATGGCAATCCCTACTCCTCACATTGACATTAATTGATGGGCATCTCCATAGCCCGTTGATTAGCCGCGTTGATGTGAGACTTTCTCCTTTTTTGTCTTCTCCACATAACCCCCATCATAATATTCTATTCCACCTATAGTGCTATGTCCATGGCTCACGCTCATGTATTGCCCGAGGGTTGAAAAAGCTAAAGCGCGTTAAAAAGTATGAACCAATTGCTCGGCTTGTCATCGAGGTTGTGCATGATTTGAATATTTTGTGTGGTGAAGATGGAGCATAGCCAGACTATATGATTTTGTAGGGATAACTTTCTTTGGCCTTGTTATTTTGAAAAGACATGATAGCTTTACTAGTAGGCTTGAAGTATTATTGTTTTTAGGTCAAATGGTAGATATTGCATTGAATCACTCGTATCTTAATATTCATGCCATGATTAGATACATGATCAAGATAATGCTAGGTAGCATTCCACATCAAAAATTATCTTTTTTATCATTTACCTACTCGAGGACGAGCTGGAATTAAGCTTGGGGATGCTGATACGTCTCCGTCGTATCTATAATTTTTGATTGTTCCATGCCAATATTCTACAACTTTCATATACTTTTGGCAACTTTTTATACTATTTTTGGGACTAACATATTGATCCAGTGCCCAGTGCCAGTTCCTGTTTGTTGCGTGTTTATGTTTCACAAAAACCCAATATCAAACGGAGTCCAAACGGGATAAAAATGGACGGAGAATTATTTTGGAATATTTATGATTTTTGGGAAGTAAAATCAACGCGACACGGTTCCCAAGGGGGCCACGAGGCAGGGGGCGCGCCCTGGACCCTCGTGGGCACCCCGTAAGGCGGTTCACGCTCTTCTTTTGCCGCAAGAAAGCTAATTAATAGGGGGGAAATCATGGCGAAGATTTCAGTCCAATCGGAGTTACGGATCTCCATATATATACGAAACGGTGAAAGGGCAGCGGAAGGGAACGCAGAAACAGAGAGAGACAGAGAGACAGATCAAATCTCGGAGGGGCTCTCGCCCCTCCCACGCCATGGAGGCCAAGGACCAGAGGGGAAACCCTTCTCCCATCTAGGGAGGAGGTCAAGGAAGAGGAAGATGAAGGGTCCCCCTCTCCCCTTCTCTTCCGGTGGCGCCGGAACGCTGCCGTGGCCATCATCATCACCGCAATCTTCACCAACAACTTCACCGCCATCATCACCAACTCTTCCCCCCTCTATGCAGCGGTGTAACCTCTCTCTTACCCGCTGTAATCTCTACTTAAACATGGTGCTCAACGCTATATATTATTTCCCAATGATGTATGGCTATCCTATGATGTTTGAGTAGATCCGTTTTGTCCTATTGGTTAATTGATGATCGTGATTGGTTTGAGTTGCATGTTTTATTATTGGTGTTGTCCTATGGTGCTCTCCATGTCGCGCAAGCATGAGGGATTCCCGCTGTAGGGTTTGCAATATGTTCATGATTTTCTTATGGTGGGTGGCGTGAGTGATAGAAGCACAGACCCGAGTAAGTAGGTTGTTTGTGTATGGGATAAAGTGGACTTGATGCTTTAATGCTATGATTGGGTTTTACCTTAATGATCTTTAGTAGTTGCGGATGCTTGCTAGAGTTCCAATCATAAGTGCTTATGATCCAAGTAGAGAAAGTATGTTAGCTTATGCCTCTCCCTCAAATAAAATTGCAATAATGATTACCGGTCTAGTTATCGATTGCCTAGGGACAAATAACTTTCTCGTAACAAAAAGCTCTTTACTAAAACTAATTTAGTTGTGTCTTCATCTAAACAGCCCCTAATTTTTATTTACGTGCTCTTTATTATCTTGCAAACCTATCCAAAAACACCTACAAAGTACTTCTAGTTTCATACTTGTTCTAGGTAAAGCGAACGTTAAGCATGCGTAGAGTTGTATCGGTGGTTGATAGAACTTGAGGGAATATTTGTTCTACCTGTAGCTCCTCGTTGGGTTCGACCCTCTTACTTATCGAAAGAGGCTACAATTGATCCCCTATACTTGTGGGTTATCTGGCATCACGTCCAAGATTAGTAGACCGACTCCTGCCTGCATCTACTACTATTACTCCACACTTCGACCGCTATCCAGCATGCATCTAGTGTATTAAGTTCATGGAGAAACAGAGTAATGCAATAAGAACGATGACATGATGTAGACAAGATTTATTCATGTAGGAATAGACCCCATCTTGTTATCCTTAATAGCAACGATACATGTGTGCCTTGCTGCCCCTTCTGTCACTGGGAGGGGACACCGCAAGATCGAACCCATCACAAAGCACCTCTTCCCATGGCAAGAAAAATAGATATAGTTGGCCTAACTAAACCAAAGCCTTGAAGAAGAAATATGAGGCTATAAATAATCATGCATATAAGAGATCAAAGAAGACTCAAATAATATTCATGGATATAGATCTGATAATAAAATCAAAGTTCATCGGATCCCAACAAACACACCGCAAAAAAGTTTACATCAAATAGATCTCCAAGAGACCATTGTATCGAGAATCAAAAAGAGAGAAGAAGCCATCTAGCTACTACCTGCGGACCTATAGGTCCATGGTGGACTACTCACGCATCATCGGAAAGGCACCAATGAGGATGATGAACCCCTCCATGATGGTGTTAGATTGGATCTCGTGGTTCTAGAACTTGCGGCAGATGGAATTGTGTTTTGTCGACTCCCCTAGGGTTTCTGGAATATTTGGGAATTTATAGGGCGAAAAGGCGGTGCAGGAGACCCTTGTGGGCCCCACAACCCATCTGGGTGCGTCTGGAACTCCTGGCGCGCCCAGGTGTCTTGTGGGGCCCACAGGCCTCCGCCCTGGTCCTTCCTTGGCCCCCCAAGTTGTCTTATGGTCCCAAAAAATCTCCAAAATGTTTCACTATGTTTGGACTCCGTTTGATAGGGATATTCTGCGAAGTAAAAAACAAGCAAAAAACTGCAACTGGCACTGGGCACTATGTCAATAGGTTAGTCCCCAAAAATGATATAAAGTTGCTATAAAATGATTGTAAAACATCCAATAATGGTAATATAACGGCGTAGAACAATACAAATTTATAGATACGTTGGAGACGTATCACCCAATTCCCTGTCGAGTCGTTAACAGGCCGAAATCGAAGCAGGCCATAAGTGGGCCGATTTGATTTCATGGGCCGTTAACAGGCCGATAGTAAGGTCGGGCTGTATATGGCCCAACTGTGTTGCGGGCCTTTTGTAGGCCGAAAGAAACACCAGGCTGGTATTGGACTAGGAAGAGCATGGGCCGCTAAGAGGCCAAAAGTCAGGTCAGACTGTATATGGTCCAATTGTGTTGTTGGCCTTTAGCAGGACGAAGGAGAAACCGGGTTGGTATTGGACCATGTAGAGCATGGGCCGTTAAGAGGCCAAAACTCAGGTCGGACTATAAATGGCCCAACTCGTGTATGGGCTGTTAACAGGGTGAAAGACACACCTTGCTGGAAATTGGCCCAACACTTGAATGGGTCGCTAAAAGGCCGAAAGACGTACATCCTTAAAATTAGCCCATCCCTGGAATAGGCTGTTAACAGGCCGAAATTACCTCGGGCCGCTATTGAGCCCAAATATATAGCGGGCTGTTAACGGGCTCGAACTGATGATGGGTTACAATGGTGTCAAATATTTAACAGTCATTAATGGGCCATACACAAGTAGGCCCTAAATGGGTCGGCCTTTTTCACCAAAATGGGCCACCGTTGGGTCATGCCACGTGTCAACGTATCACAGGCGCCTCCCATCCATTGAATGGATGACATCTGTCCCAATGCTAAGCCGACACGTGGTTCCTATGGCCATTGAGAATTTTTACACGTGCAAAATCCCCATTGGTCCGGGCTATTAACGGGTTATCCGATCCAAACCGGAACCCAATAGCTTAATGGTGACTCGTTACGGTGGATGCCACGTGTCGGTTACCCTTGATGAAAACACTTCCATGACGTGCCATTTATTGTCATGGAAGTGGACACTTCCGTGATGATAATTTTGGTATTGTCATGGAACACGTGTACGGTAGCATAGGTATGACTATCTTGATTGTGTCATAAAATTGCCATGCATGTACATGCATGACAGAAAGTGTGACCTACTGTGACAAACACGCATCATCACGGAAGTGTTTTTTTAGTGAGATGTTGATGAAGATTGGTCCTCCCACGATGAGAGGATTGTTGGTGATGACGATGGCTTCGATTTCCCCCTCATGGAGGGAAGTTTCCCCGGCGGAACCGCTTCGCTGGAGAGCGAAAGTGCTCCTACTCAGGTTCCTCGAGACGGCGGTGCTTCGTCCCAAAAGTTCTCACCTGATTTTTTTCTAGGGAAAGTGGCTTCATATAGCAGAAGATGGACCTCGGAGGCTGGCCAGGGGGCCCATGAGCCACCAGGGCACGCCCAGGTGCCTCGTGGGCACCTGGTGGACCTCCTCTGGTATTCTTTTCTCCAATATTATATATATATTCCAAAATAATTCTTCGTGAAATTTCTGCTCATTTGGAGTTTTGCAAAATAGGTATCTATGATGTAGCTTTTTCAGGTACAGAAGTCTAGCTGCCGACAATCTCTCTCTTCACGTAATCTTGCAAATTGAGAGAGAAAAGGCATTATAATTTCACCACAAAGTATTATATTGATCAAAAACATTATAAATAACAGTGGGAAAACATGATGCATAATAGACGTATCAACTCCCCCAAGCTTAGACTCGCTTGCCCTCAAGCGAAAGCCGATATCGATAATCATGTCCACATGTTCAGAGAGAGAGGTGTCGATAAAAACAAAATACAAACATAGTAGCATCATGATCATTATCATAGCAGCAATATATATTTTCATAGGACTTTTCGTAGCAAGTAATGACTCATCACAACAACCAAGTATAAAGCATAAATTTCTTGAAAACTAACAAATTGTGTTCTCAGTCAACAAGGCAATTGCAATTCATCATATTTTCAAGAAGGGTCACATGTAAGAGCTTTTGTTTAGCAAGTCTAGATACTCAATCATCATTTAGTCTTCTATGATTCTTGACACTCACGACATATATATGGAGCAAAAAGTTTCACTCAGACACATAGAAAGATAGGGGCTTATAGTTTCGCCTCCCAACTCATTTACCACAAGGGTAATGCCCACAATAATAACTCATGATCACTCATATCCAACTAGATATGTATGCCTAGATCTTTCCCCACCACATGATGCATTCATAGAGAAAAAAATTGAAAAAGGAGTAGAGGAGAACACTATTGACTCTTGCATGAAAAGTAAATACATAAAAGGTAAAAGATAGGACCTTTGTAGAAGGAAGCAGAGGTTGTCATGTGCTTTTTGTTTTTGGATGTGCAAGCTCTTAATGTAAAGGAATGTCACTTTATATTGCCCCTAGTGATAGCAACCATTCTTATGCAGTTCGTCGCTTTTATTTCTTTACCATCACAAGATCGTACAAAGCTTATTTTCCCTTACAATAAAAGATCATACATCTTTAGGAGCAATTTTTATTGCTTGATGCACTGATGATAACTTACTTGAAGGATCTTATTCAATCCATAGGTAGATATAGTGGACTCTCATGGTATGAAACTGGGTTTAAGAGTTTTGGATGCACAAGTAGTATCTCTACTTGGTGCGGATTTTTGGCTAGCAAAGATATTGAGCACGCACCACATGTTGGAGGATCCATAACAATATAAATTCTATGTGAATATAAGCAAACATAACTCATTACGTTGTCTTCCTTGTCCAACGTCAACAATTTGACATAAAACATTTAATGGGGGCTCACAATCATAAAATATGTCCAAGATAGTCTAATTGTATGTGAAACTTATCTTCCCTTATTAATCTTACATGAATTGCGTCATTGACCAATACTATGTTTGTTAACTTCCAATAAATTTGATCACTTATACTTTTCTTTATGTGAAGTCATTACTCTCCATGGGATTAGCATATGATATTTCCGTTATTTTCATTGCTAAGATTGAAACATAATAAAGAAGCAAGACTCAAACTACTCTTTATTATATAACTCTCATCTCGATTACATAGATAGATAGATCATGAAACTAGCACTCGAAAATAGATCATACTAAACTTTTATGCTACTAAATCAAGAAATATCTAAGGATCGAACTAAGATAGGTAAAGATAATAAAAGGGATGGTGATATGATACCGGGGCACCTCCCCCAAGATTGGCACAAGCCTAGGGTGATGCCCATACCCGTGTACTCAAGTTTCTTTCTTCGGGGATGGTGGTGATGATGAGGTAGTGGGCTTGCCCTCCATCTTCCATGCCATAGGTTCCCCATCATAAAAGGAGGAACGAGTCTCCGGGGTCCTAAAACTTGCAACTAAACTCATACCTTTAAATCTTGCCTCATACTCAAAATTTTGATTTTGAAGATCATAGATTTGGGCCTAGAGATAGTCAATTCGATCGTTGAGCTTGAAGATGGTGTCTCCAATCTCCTTGCCATCCACCTTGTGCTCAGTGGTGAATTCTGTGATCATGGAGTAGTTGGCGTTGAGTTCGCGTTCCACCATCCCTTGGAAGATCTCCTGCTCCACTGCTTCGAGATTGGCCTCCATGCTTCCGGACTTCTAGGGCCCTTGAAAGTCCCAGATGTGAAGCACTCCCTCCCGCATCTCAATGCCTTGAGGGAGTTTCATCACCTCCGGTGGGTGGGGGTTGACGACCTTCTCATAGAACTTGTCCTTGGAGGAGCTTGGTGGAACCATGGCGATCTAGATCTGTCAGAAAAATAGCATGAAACAAAGACAGAGGAGATTTCTATGATGCTGTGGTCAAAACGTCCAGGGGTATATATAAAGAATTTTTATCTTGCAAATGAAGTATTCCAGAAGAAAACAGAGTCGGGAAGGAACACAAGGGGACCACGAGCCACCAGGGTGCGCCTAGGGGGTGGGCGCACCCAAGTGCCTCGTGCGAGCCTGGTGTGCCCCCTCGGCTGTTTCTTATTTTGGTATTTTTTTCTAATATTCCAAAACTGACAAAAATATTTTTATGGAATTTTTGGAGTCGGTTTACTTAGAGCATCTCTAGCAGACCCCTTAAAACGCCGCGACCCGTAAAATAACCGCCAAAATACAGGTCGGCGCGGAAAATCCTGCACGAACAGACCTCGCAAACGCGTCCAACCAGTAAAAGTTTTTTGCGTGGCGCGATATAATTCCCGTCCCAACCCACGAAAATGCGGGTCCCCCCGGGCCCGTCGGCGCCCTGTATATAGCGGGAGCGGTTGGTGGGGAGGACATTGCAGCCCGCGCTTTTCCCCACCTACCACCGCCCCTCTCCACCTCGCCCTGCCGCCGGACCACCGCCCATGATTCCGGCGAAAGTAGTCAGTGGGATCATGCTGAAAGGCCGCCACACGCCCGAGGTTTCCCTCTGCCACTCCCTCCTATGTCGGCAGACCAGAAAGTTGCAGGTCGGTGGCCGTTCGAGGCGGGCGGCCGGATTTGGCTTTTTCAGCCACCGGTGGCTGCACCAAGCAATGGAATGGTCGGGGAGCACCCCGCGCAGTCCTTACAAAGTCTCATCGCTGCATGCAGGTACGGGTTCATCTTGTAGCTGCCGCCGATGGTTTGCCGGCGGGGATTCGGCCGGCCGGCTGGCAGCCGGGCTTGGCGCTCGCGCAGCAGTTGTGCGGCTCGCCGATGCCGCTAATACAGTGCAATGGCTGCACACAGAAAATGCTGCGGCTGACTTCGGGCACGCCGAAGCACCCTGGATGGGTGTTCTTCAAATGCGGAAATGACGGGGTATGTGTTGTTTTCATTCGGCTTTGTCACCATATTCTTTGGTTCAATTGCAATAGCTCATTTTGTACATCGTCATGTGTGTAGGAAGATGGATGCTTATTTTGGTTTGGGGAAAAAGAATACATTGATTTATTGATACAAAGAAACTTAATAGATGTTCGTGCACTCCTTAGAAGAAATGAAGCTAATGATGCGGGTGCATGTGCACTCGGAGTTATTGACCTTGATAGCTCCGTAATGATAAACTTCTTCAATGATATACGGTCCTTCCCATTAAAAGAGAAGTTTTCCAGCGAAAAATAAAAAACGAGAGTCGTACAATAGAACATACTCACCTACTTTGTACTCCCGTTTTTGAATTCTTTTATCATGCCATCTTTTAACCTTTTCTTTAATAAACTTGGCATTTTCATGTTCTTGGGTTCTCCAGTCATCTAACGAGCTAATGTCAAATAACCTCGTTTCACTGGCAAGTTTGAAGTCATAATTAAGTTCTTTCATTGCCCAATATGCTTTATGTTCTGATTCAAGAGGTAAATGACATGCTTTTCCATAGACCATCTTATAAGGGGACATACCCATAGGACTTTTATAAGCCGCTCTATATGCCCACAATGCATCATCAAGTTTCTTAGACCAATTCTTTCTAGATCTATTAACGGTCTATTGCAAAATCAATTTTATTTCTCTATTGCTCAATTCAACTTGACCACTAGATTCAGGATGATAAGTTGATCCAATTCTATGGTTGACATCATGTTTAGCAAGAAGTTTACGAAATGCACCATGAATAAAATGTGAACCACCATCAGTCATTAAATATCTAGGGACTCCAATCCTCGGGAAAATAACTTCTTTAAGCATTTAAATAGATGTGTTATGATCAGCACTACTAGTTCGAATAGCTTCTACCCACTTAGTAATGTAATCAACAGCAACTCGAATATGTGTATACCCATTAGAGGAAGGAAAAGGTCCCATGTAATCAAAATGCCCAAACATCAAATGGTTCAATAACAAGTGAATACTTCATAGGAATTTCCTCACGTCTACTAGATTACCAATTATTTAACACTCATCATAAGAAAGGACAAACTTACGTGCATACTCGAAGAGAGTAGGCCAATAAAAACCAGATTGTAATACCTTATGTGCAGTTCTGTCTCCAGCATGGTGTCCTCCATATGCCTCGGAATGAACTTCCGTAGGATTTGTTCATGTTCATACTCTGGTACACAACATCTAATAATACCATCTACTCCTTTATAAAGATGTGGGTCATCCCAAAATTAATGTCTCAAATCAAAGAAAAACTTTTTCTTTTGTTGCTATGTGAAACTAGGCGGTATATATTTAGTAACATTGTAATTATCATAGTTTACATACCAAGGACTATTACGAGAAGCATTTATAATAGCTAATTGTTCATCAGGAAAACTATCATTAATAGGCAGTGGGTCATCAAGAACATTTTCCATTCTAGACAAATTATCAGCTACGGGGTTCTCAGCTCCCTTTCTATCAATAATAGGCAAATCAAATTCTTGTAGCAAAAGAACCCACCGAATGAGTCTAGGTTTAGCATCTTTCTTTTCCATAAGATATTTAATAGTAGCAGAATGAGTGTGAACAATTACTTTAGAATCAAAAATAGTATCTAAATTTATCACATGCGAAAACAACTACTAAAAATTCTTTCTTGGTAGTAGCATAATTTCTTTGAGCACTGCCTAGAGTTTTACTAGCATAATAAATAATATTCAATTTCTTATCAACTCTTTCTCCTAGAATAGCGCCAACAACATAGTCACAAGCATCACACATAATTTCAAAAGGCAAGTTCCAATCAGGTGGTTGAAAAATAGGTGCAGAGGTCAAGGCTTTCTTAAGTATTTTAAAGGCTTCTATACAATCATCATAAAAAACAAATGGAACATATTTTTGCAAAATATTAATAAGGGGCCTAGAAATTTTAGATAAGTCTTTAATAAACCTTCTATAGAAACCAACATGACCAAGAAAACTTCTTATACCTTTTATATCTTTAGGACACGCCATTTTCTCAATTGCATCAACTTTAGCTTTATCTACTTCAATACCTCATTCAGAAATTTTATGCCTAAGGGCAATACCTTCATTTACCATAAAGTGGCACTTCTCCCAATTCAAGACAAGAATAGTTTCATCACATGTTTGCAAAACTCGATCAAGGTTGCTTAAGCAATCATCAAAAGAATTCCATACACAAAAAATGGTCCATGAATACCTCAACAATCTTTTCACAAAAATCATAGAATATAGTAGTCTTCCATCTTTGAAACGTAGTAGGTGTGTTGCATAAACCGAAAGGCATGGGTCTATAAGCATAAGTTCCAAAAGGACAAGTAAATGTAGTTTTCTCTTTATCTTCTTTTGACACAGGTATTTGAGAGAAACCAGAATATCACTTCAAGGAAACAAAAGTGTGTATGCTTAGACAATCTTTCTAACATTTGGTCAATAAAAGGCAAGCGGTAATGATCTTTTGTAGTAGCTTTGTTTGATTTCCTAAAATCAATTACCCTCCTATAACCAATTACAATTCTTTGTGGGATAAGTTCATTTTTATCATTAGGAACAACGGTGATGCATCCTTTCTTAATTAGGTACACAATGAACATGACTTACCCATCTAATATCAGCTATGGGATAGATTATACCTGCCTCTAGAAGCTTTAATATTTTAGTTCTTACCACATCCTTCGTCTTAGGATTTAATCATCGTTGATGATTAACAACTGGCTTAGCATCAGGCTCCATATTAATCTTGTGCTGACATAGAGTGGGGATAATGAATATTGTCAAGAGTGTATCCAATAGCAAGACGGTGCTTCTTAGAGTTTTTAGTAATCTCTTTTCTTCATGCTCTGAAAGGTTAGCACTCATAATAACATGATATATCTTCTTTTCATCCAGATAAGCATATTTCAATGTATCAGGTAATTGTTTCAATTCAAACACGGGATCACTCTTAGGTGGAAAAGGGTCTTCAAGAGTTTTACAGGAAAGTTGTGTTTAAGGATAGGTACTTCTTTGAAAAATATATCATCTATTTCATTCCTTTCATTCATATGCATATCATTTTCATGGTGTAGCAAATATTGTTCTAAAGGATCGGTAGGAGAAACAGAAATAGAATGAAGACCAATAATTTCATCTTTACTAGACAATTATTTCTCATGTGGTTGTCTATTAAACTTAGAGAAATTGAACTCGTGAGATACATCACCAAATTTAACTCTAACCTTCTCTTTAACACAATCAATTTCAGCAGTAACGGTATTCAAGAAAGGTCTACCAAATATAATGGGAACAAAATTATGTTGTTGTGGACCAAGTACTAAGAAATCGGTGGGGTATTTGATCTTACCACACAAGACTTCAACATACCAAACAATCCCAAGCAGTGTAATAGTATCTGTATTTGCTAGATTAATAGTGACATCAATATCTTCAATCTCAGCAGGTGCAATATCATTCATAAATTCTTGATATAGAGTAAACGAAGTAGCACTGACACTAGCGCCCATATCACATAAACTATGATAACAATGATTTCCAATTTTAATAGAGACAACAGGCATGCCCACTACTGATTTATTCTTATCTAGCTTATTGATATGTCCATTTTGCATCATGCTTTTATATCAATATTTATTACATTATGGGCTGTTATTACACATTATGTCACAATACATATGCCTATTCTCTCTTATTTTACAAAGTTTACATGAAGAGGGAGAATGCCGGCAGCTGGAATTCTGGGCTGGAAAAGGAGCAAATATTAGAGACCTATTTTGCACAACTCCAAAAGTCCTGAAACTTCACGGAGGCACATTTGGGAATATATAAAAAAAATACTGGAGAAAGAATCAACCAGAGGGGGCCCACACCCTGGCCATGAGGGTGGGGGCGCACCCTACCCCCTGGGTGCGCCCCTTGTCTCGTGGGCCCCCTGGCAGGCCTCCGATGCCCATCTTCTGCTATATGAAGTATTTCGTTCCAGAAAAAACAAGAAGGAAGCTTTCGGGACGAAACACCGCCGCCCCGAGGCGGAACCTGGCGAAACCAATCTAGGGCTCCGGCGGAGCTATTCTGCCAGGGAAACATCCCTTCGGGAGGGGGAAATCATCACCATCGTCATCACCACCGATCCTCTCATCGGGAGGGGGTCAATATCCATCAACATCTTCACCAGCACCATCTCCTATCAAACCCTAGTTCATCTCTTGTATCCAATCTTTGTCTCAAAACCTCAGATTGGTACGTGTGGGTTGCTAGTAGTGTTGATTACTCCTTGTAGTTGATGCTAGTTGGTTTATTTGGTGGAAGATCATATGTTCAGATCCCTTATGCATATTAATACCCCTCTGATTATGAACATGAATATGATTTGTGAGTAGTTACGTTTGTTCCTGAGGACATGGGAGATGTCTTGCTATAAGTAGTCATGTGAATTTGGTATTTGTTCGATATTTTGATGAGATGTATGTTGTCTTTCCTCTAGTTGTGTTATGTGAACGTCGACTACATGACACTTCACCATTGTTTGGGCCTAGATGAAGGCATTTGGAAGTAATAAGTAGGTGATGGGTTGCTAGAGTGACAGAAGCTTAAACCCTAGTTTATGCGTTGCTTCGTAAGGGGCTGATTTGGATCCATATGTTTCATGCTATGGTTAGATTTACCTTATTACTTCTTTTGTAGTTGTGGATGCTTGCAATAGGGGTTAATCATAAGTGGGATGCTTGTCAAAGGACGGGCAGTACCCAAGCACCGGTCCACCCACATATCAAATTATCAAAGTAACGAATGTGAATCATATGAGCGTGATGAAAACTAGCTTGACGATAATTCCCATGTGTCCTCGGGAGCGTTTTCCTTCATATAAGAGTTTGTCCAGGCTTGTCCTTAGCTACAAAAAGGATCGGGCCATCTTGCTGCACCTTATTTACTTTCATTACTTGTTACCCGTTACAAATTACCTTATCACAAAACTATCTGTTACCGATAATTTCAGTGCTCGCAGAGAATACTTTACTGAAAACCGCTTGTCATTTCCTTCTGCTCCTCGTTGGGTTCAACACTCTTACTTATCGAAGGGACTACGATAGATCCCCTATACTTGTGGTTCATCAAGACTATTTTCTGGTGCCATTGCCTGGGAGTGAAGCGCCTTTGGTAAGTGGAATTTGGTAAGGAAAATTTTATATAGTGTGCTGAAATTTACTGTCACTTGTTACTATGGAAATTCATCCTTTGAGGGGCTTGTTCGGGCTATCTTCACCCCGACCAGTAGAGCAAAGAGTTGCTCCTCAACCTACAGAACCTACTGAAAATGTTTACTTTGAAATTCCTTCGGGTATGATAGAGAAACTGCTAGTAATCCTTTTACAGGAGATGGAACATTGCATCCCGATTTGCACCTAATCTATGTGGATGAAGTTTGTTGATTATTTGAGCTTGCAGGTATGCCCGAGGATGTTATCAAGAAGAAGGTATTCCCTTTATCTTTGAAGGGAAAGGCATTCACATGGTTTAGGCTATGTGATGATATGGGATCATGGAACTACAACCGATTGAAATTGGAAATTTATCAGAAGATTTATCCTATGCATCTTGTTCATCGTGATCGTAATTATATATATAATTTTTGGCCTCGCGAAGGAGAAAGCATCGCTCAAGCTTGGGGAGGCTTAATTCAATGTTATATTAATGCCCCAATCATGAGCTCTCAAGAGAAATTATTATTCAAAAATTTTATGCTCGGCTTTCTCTCAATAATCGCTCCATGCTCGATACTTCTTGTACTGGTTCTTTTATGATGAAGACTATTGAATTCAAATGGGATTTATTGGAAAGAATTAAACGCAACTCTGAAGATTAGGACCTCGATGAAGATAAGGAGTCAGGTATAACACCTAAGTTTGATTGTGTTAAATCTTTTATGGATACCGATGTTTTCCGTGAATTTAGCACTAAATATGGACTTGACTCTGAGATAGTAGCTTCTTTCTGTGATTCCTTTGCTACTCATGTTGATCTCCCTAAGGAGAAGTGGTTTAAATATCATCCTCCCATTGAAGTAAAAGTAGTTGAACCTATTAAAGTTGAAGAAAAGACTATCACTTATAATGTTGATCCTATTGTTCCTACCGCTTATATTGAGAAACCACCTTTCCCTGTTAGAATAAAGGATCATGCTAAAGCTTAAATTGTGGTTTGTAAGAGTAATACTAGAACATCCACACCCCCTGAGCAAATTAGAGTTGAACCTAGTATTGCTATGGTTAAAGATCTCTTGGCTGATAATATTGATGGGCATGTTATTTACTTCTGTGATGAAGCTGCTAGAATTGCTAGACCCGATACTAAGGGTAAACATAGACCTGTTGTTGGCATGCCTGTTATTTCTGTTAAAATAGGAGATCATTGTTATCATGGCTTATGTCAAATGGGTGCTAGTGCAAGTGCAATACCTCATTCCTTATACAAAGAAAGTATGCATGATATTGCACCTGCTGAGATAGAAGAGATAGATGTTACAATTAAGCTTGCCAATAGAGGTACTATTTCACCAGTTGGGATTGTTAGTGTGTTGAAGTCTTGTGTGGGAAATTTAAATATCCTACTGATTTTCTTGTTCTTGGTTCCCCATAAGATGACTTTTGTCCCATTATATTTGGTAGGCCTTTCTTGAATACTGTTAATGCTAAGATAGATTGCGAAAAGGATATTGTTACTGTTGGATTAGGGGATATGTCTCATGATTTTAATTTTGCTAAATTTCGTAGACAACCCCACGATTAAGAATTGCCTAGTAAAGATGAAATTATTGGTCTTGCTTCTATTGCCATGCCTCCTAATGATCCTTTAGAACAATATTTGCTAGACCATGAAAATGATATGTTTATGAATGAAAGAAGGGAAATAGATGAAGTATTCTTTAAACAGGGACCTGTTTTGAAGCACAACTTGCCTGTTGAAATTCTAGAGGATCCTCCTCCACCCAAGGGTGATCCCGTGTTTGAGCTTAAACCATTACCTGATACTCTTAAATATGATTATCTTGATGAAAAGAAGATATATCCTGTTATTATTAGTGCTAACCTTTCAGAGCAAGAAGAAGAGAAATTATTTTAAACTCTGAAGAAGCACTGTGCTGCTATTGGATATACTCTTGATGATCTTAAGGGCATTAGTCCCACTCTATGCCAGCACAAAATATAATTGGAGAAAGACGCTAAACCAGTTGTTGATCACCAACGACGGTTAAATCCTAAGATGAAAGAAGTGGTATGAAAACAAATACTAAAGCTCCTGGAGGTAGGTATAATTTATCCCATTGCTGATACTTAGTGGGTAAGTCCTGTCCAATGTGTCCCTAAGAAGGGAGGTATTACTGTTGTTCCTAATGATAAAGATGAATTGATCCCACAAAGAATTGTTACAGGTTATAGAATGGTAATTGATTTCCGCAAATTGAATAAAGCCACTAAAAAGGATCATTACCCTTTACCTTTTATTGATCAAATGCTAGAAACATTATCAAAACATACACATTTTTGCTTTCTAGATGGTTATTCTGGTTTCTCTCAAATACCTGTGTCAAAAGATGATCAAGAAAAGACCACTTTTACTTGCCCTTTCGGTACCTTTGCTTATAGACGTATGCCTTTTGGTTTATGCAATGCACCTGCTACCATTCAAAGATGTATGACTGCTATATTCCCTGACTTTTGTGAAAAGATTGTTGAGGTTTTCATGGATGATTTCTCCGTATATGGAACTTCTTTTGATGATTGCTTAAGCAACCTTGATCGAGTTTTGCAGAGATGCGAAGAAACTAATCTTGTCTTGAATTGGGAGAAGTGCCACTTATGGTTAATGAAGGTATTTTCTTGGGGCATAAAATTTCAGAAAGAGGTATTGAAGTTGATAAAGCTAAAGTTGATGCTATTGAAAAGATGTCGTGTCCTAAGGACATTAAAGGTATAAGAAGTTTCCTTGGTCATGCCAGTTTTTATAGGAGGTTCATTAAGGACTTCTCTAAAATTTCTAGGCCTCTGACTAATCTCTTACAGAAAGATGTTCCTTTTGTCTTTGATGATGATTGCGTAGAAGCATTTGAAATACTTAAGAAAGCCTTGATTTCTGCACCTATTGTTCAGCCTCCTGATTGGAATTTACCCTTTGAAATTATGTGTGATGCTAGTGATTATGATATAGGCGCTGTTCTGGGACAAAGAGTTGATAAGAAATTAAATGTTATCCAATATGCTAGTAAAACTCTAGACAGTGCCCAGAGAAATTATGCTACTACTGAAAAAGAATTTTTAGCAGTTCTATTTGCTTGTGATAAGTTCAGACCTTATATTGTTGATTCTAAAGTAACAGTTCACACTGATCATGCTGCTATTAAATATCTTATGGAAAAGAAAGATGCCAGACCTAGACTTATTAGATGGGTTCTCCTACTACAAGAATTTGATTTGCATATTATTGATAGAAAGGGAGCTGAGAACCCCGTTGCAGACAACTTGTCTAGGTTAGAGAATGTTCTTGATGACTCACTACCTATTGATGATAGCTTTCCTGATGAACAATTAGTTGTCATAAATGCTTCTCGTACTGCTCCATGGTATGCTGATTACACTAATTACATTGTTGCTAAATTTATACCACCTAGTTTCACATACCAGCAAAAGAAAAAGTTTTTCTATGATTTAAGACATTACTTCTGGGATGACCCACATCTTTTTAAAGAGGGAGTAGATGGTGTTATTAGACATTGTGTACCTGAGCATGAACAGGAACAGATCCTATGCAAGTGTCACTCCGAAGCTTATGGAGGACACCACGCTGGAGATAGAACTGCACATAAGGTATTGCAATCCGGTTTCTATTGGCCTACTCTTTTCAAAGATGCCCGTAAGTTTGTCTTGTCTTGTGATGAATGTCAAAGAATCTGTAATATTAGTAGACGTCAAGAAATGCCTATGAACTATTCACTTGTTATTGAACCATTTGTTGTTTGGGGCTTTGATTACATGGGACCGTTTCCTTCCTCTAATGGGTATACACATATTTTAGTTGTTGTTGATTAGGTTACCAAGTGGGTAGAAGCTATTCCAACTAGTAGTGTTGATCATAACACCTCTATTAAGATGCTTAAAGAAGTTATTTTTCCAAGGTTTGGAGTCCCTAGATATTTAATTACTGATGGTGGTTCACATTTTATTCATGGTGCTTTTCGTAAGATGCTTGCTAAGTATGATGTTAATCATAGAATTGCATCTCCATATCATCCATAGTCTAGTGGTCAAGTAGAAGTAAGTAATAGAGAGATTAAATTAATTTTGCAAAAGACTGTTAATAGATCTAGAAAGAATTGGTCCAAGAAACTTGATGATGCATTATGGGCCTGTAGAACTGCATATAAGAATCCTATGGGTATCTCTCCATATAAAATGGTTTATGGAAAAGCATGTCACTTACCTCTCGAACCAGAACATAAGGCATATTGGGCCATTAAAGAGCTCAATTCTGATTTCAAACTTGCCGGTGAGAAGAGGCTATTTGACATTAGCTCACTTGATGAATGGAGAACCCAGGCCTATGAGAATGCCAAACAGTTTAAAGAAAAGGTTAAAAGATGGCATGACAAAAGGATACAAAAGTGTGAGTTTACCATAGGTGATTATGTTTTGCTATACAACTCTCATTTAAGATTATTTGCAGGAAAACTTCTCTCTAAATGGGAAGGTCCTTATGTTATCAAGGAGGTCTATCGTTTCGGGCCATAAAAATCAACAACTTCGAAGGCACAAATCCAAAGGTGGTGAACGGTCAAAGAATCAAACATTATATCTCAGGTAACCCAATAAAAGTTGAAACTAATGTTATTGAAACCGTAACCCCGGAGGAATACATAAGGGACACTTTCCAGAACATTTCAGACTCCGAAAAGGAATAGGTATGTGGTGCGGTAAGTAAACTGACTCCAAAACAGTTCTAATAGCAATTTTTCTCCATTTTGGAATATTTAAGAAAATAGGAAAATAAGAAGTTGTCCGAAGAGGACACGAGGCATCCACGAGGGTGGAGGGCGCGCCCTACCCCCTGGGCGCGCCCCCTACCTCGTGGACACCTCGTGTGCCCTCCGGACTACGTTTTCTTGTGCGATACTTCTTTTGGTCGGTAAAAATTCATTATATAATCTCCCGAAGGTTTTGACCACCATACCACGCAAACATCCTCTGTGTTTGTTTTGAGTTGTTTCTGTAGCAGGTTTGGAGCAAGATGTCATCTCAGGATTCCGACGGAGAGAGCTATGTCTCATATCTCGTTGCTGACCCAAAGACCTATGGGAATCTATCTCCTTGTGGTCGAACTACGAATGATGAGGAGGATGCTCATTTGATGAGAATCAATTATTCAAGTTCGGAGGAGGAGGATGTCCCTCTACCTCAACCTGGGGATATGCACCTGAAGTTCAAGAAGTCTAGTCTTGCTAAGAGGGCTAAACTGTCTAACAACTGATCTATTCCTTCTCGTTTTCGGCAGAAAAGCAAAGGAGATTTATGTGACAAGATCTTGAAGCTGGAATCGGAGGTTGATGATTTAAAGGAGGAAATTGCTCTTCTCAATTACAATATGAAGAAGTTGAAGGCACAATTGTCATCGTCAACAACTCCATCATCACCACCTCCGAAGAAGGAGACATAATTACATGGGTATGGGCACTCCCCTTGGCAATTGCCAAGCTTGGGGGAGGTGCCCCGGTATCGTATCACCATCACACTCCTATCTTTACAGTTTTTCTTAGTTCGATCCTTTTGGTAATATCTTGATCTAGTAAAATAAAGTTTTAGTATGATCTAGTTTTGAGTTTTGCTTTATGATCCTTCTATGTAATCGAGTCCGTGAGCTATATATAATAACAATTAGTTTTGAGTCAAGGGCTTTGATTATCTTACTATGATCTAGAGGGAATAAAAAAAGAATTAAAGAGATCCTATTGATCTTATGGAGAGTAACGACTTCACATATAAAGAGTATGATGAATAAAAGTTGTTGAGAGTTGACAAACATAGTTTTGGTCATCATTGCAATTAATAGGAGGTAATAAAGAAAGAGAGGTTTTCACATATAAATATACTATCTTGGACATCTTTTATGATTGTGAGCACTCATTAAAATATGACATGCTAAAAGGTTGATGTTGGACAAGGAAGACAACGTAATGGGTTATGTTTTCTTATATCCAAAATAAAGTATATTGTCATGGATCATCCAACATGTTGAGCTTGCCTTTCCCCCTCATGCTAGCCAAATTCTTTGCACCAAGTAGAGATACTACTTGTGCTTCCAAATATCCTTAAACCCAGTTTTGCCATGAGTGTCCACCATACCTACATATGGATTGAGTAAGATCCTTCAAGTAAGTTGTCATTGTTGCATGCAATACAAATTGCTGTCTAAATATGTATGATTTATTAGTGTGGAGAAAATAAGCTTTATACAATCTTGTGATACGGAAGAAATAAAAGCGACGGACTGCATAATAAAGGTCCATATCACAAGTGGCAATATAAAGTGACGTTCTTTCACATTAAGATTTTGTGCGTCGTACAATAAAAGCACGTGACAACCTCTGCTTCCCTCTGCGATGGGCCTATCTTTTACTTATGTCTTATACCTTATACAAGAGTCATGGTGATCTTCACCTTTCCTTTTTACATTTTATCCTTTGGCAAGCGCATTGTGTTGGAAAGATCCTGATATATATATCCAATTGGATGTAAGTTATCATAAACTATTATTGTTGACATTACCCTTGAGGTAAAAGGTTGGGAGGCAACACTATAAGCCCCTATCTTTCTCTATGTCCGATTAAAACTCCATAACCATAAGTATTGCGTGAGTATTAGCAATTGTGAAAGGCTAAATGATATTTGAGTATGTGGACTTGCTGAAAAGCTCTTATATTGACTCTTTCCTATGTTTTGATAAATTGCAATTGCCTCAATGACCGAGATTGTAGTTTGTTAGTTTCCAATGAAGTTTCTAATTCATCCTTGACATTGTGAATAGATTGTTACTTTCGCATAAGAAATCATATGACAATATATATATATATGTTGTTGCTATAAGAATGATCATGATGCCCTCATGTCCGTATTTTATTTTATCGACACCTCTATCTCTAAATATGTAGACATATTTTTCGTTATCGGCTTCCGCTTGAGGACAAGCGAGGTCTAAGCTTGGGGGAGTTGATACGTCCATTTTGCATCATGCTTTTATATCGATATTTACTACATTATGGGCTATTATTACACATTATGTCACAATACTTATGCCTATTCTCTCTTATTTTACAAGCTTTACATGAAGAGGGAGAATGCCGGCAGCTGGAATTCTGGGCTGGGAAAGGAGCAAATATTAGAGACCTATTCTGCACAACTCCAAAAGTCCTGAAACTTCACGGAGGCACGTTTTGGAACACATAAAAAATACTGGAGAAAGAATCAACCAGAGGGGGCCACACCCTGGCCACGAGGGTGGGGGCGCGCCCTACCCCCTGGGCGCGCCCCCTGTCTCGTGGGCCCCCTGGCAGGCCTCCGGTGCCCATCTTCTTCTATATGAAGTCTTTCGTCCCAGAAAAAATAAGAAGGAAGCTTTCGGGACGAAACACCGCCGCCACGAGGCGGAACCTGGCGAAACCGATCTAGGGCTCCCACGGAGCTATTCTGCCTGGAAACATCCCTCCGAGAGGGGGAAATCATCACCATCGTCATCACCACCGATCCTCTCATCGGGAGGGGGTCAATCTCCATCAACATCTTCACCAGCACCATCTCCTCTCAAACCCTAGTTCATTCTTGTATCCAATCTTTGTCTCAAAACCTCAGTTTGGTACCTATGCGTTACTAGTAATGTTGATTAATCCATGTAGTTGATGCTAGTTGGTTTATTTGGTGGAAGATCATATGTTCACATCCCTTATGCATATTAATACCCCTCTGATTATGAACATGAATATAATTTGTGAGTAGTTATGTTTGTTCCTGAGGACATGGGAGAAGTCTTGCTATAAGTAGTCATGTGAATTTGGTATTCGTTCGATATTTTGATGAGATGTATGTTGTCTTTCCTCTAGTGGTGTTATGTGAATGTCGACTACATGACACTTCACCATTGTTTGGGCCTGGAGGAAGGCATTGGGAAGTAATAAGTGTTGGGGAACGTAGGAATTTCAAAAAAAATCCTACGCACACGCAAGATCATGGTGATGCATAGCAACGAGATGGGAGAGTGTCATCTACGTACCCTCGTAGACCGTAAGCGGAAGCGTTATAACAACGCGGTTGATGTAGTCGTACATCTTCACGATCGACTGATCCTTAGCACCGAACGTACGGCACCTCCGCGTTCAGCACATGTTCAGCTTGGTGACGTCCCGCGAACTCACGATCCAGTAGAGCTTCCGGGAAGAGCTTCATCAGCACGATGGCGTGGTGATGGTGATGATGATGCTACCAACGCAGGGCTTCGCCTAAGCACTGCTATGATATGACCGAGGTAGATTATGGTGGAGGGGGCACCGGCCAGAAGGAGGGCGCGCCAAGGGGGGAGTCCTACACCCACCGGAAGTAGGACTCCTCCTTTCCTAGTAGGAGTAGGAGAAGGGGGAAGGAGGAGAGAGAGGGGAAGGAAAGGGGGGCGCCACCCCCCTCCTTGTCCAATGCGGACTAGAGGGGAAGGGCGCGTGCGGCCTGCCCTGGCCGCCCCTCCTCTTCTCCACCAAGGCCCAATAGGCCCATTATACTCCCCGGGGGGTTCCGGTAATCCCCCGGTACTCCGGTATATGTCCGAAACCTCCCGAAACACTTTCGGTGTCCGAACATAGTCGTCCAATATATCAATCTTTACGTCTCGACCATTTCTAGACTCCTCATCATTTCCATGATCATATCCGGGACTCCGAACTACCTTCGGTACATCAAAACACAAAAACTCATAAAACCGATCGTCACAGAACTTTAAGCGTGCGGACCCTACGGGTTCGAGAACTATGTAGACATGACCGAGACATGTCTCCGGTCAATAACCAATAGCGGAACCTGGATGCTCATATTGGTTCCTACATATTCTACGAAGATCTTTATCGGTCAAACCGCATAACAACATGCGTTGTTCCTTTGTCATCGGTATGTTACTTGCCCGAGATTCGATCGTCGGTATCTTAATACCTAGCTCAATCTCGTTACCGGCAAGTCTCTTTACTCGTTCCGTAATGCATCATCCCGCAACTTGTTCATTAGTCACATTGCTTGCAAGGCTTATTGTGATGTGCATTACCGAGAGGGCCCAGAGATACCTATCCAACAATCGGAGTGACAAATCCTAATCTCGATCTATGCCAACTCAACAAACACCGTCGGAGACACCTGTAGAGCACCTTTATAATCACCCAGTTATGTTGTGACGTTTGGTAGCACACAAAGTGTTCTTCCGATATTCGGGAGTAGCATAATCTCATAGTCAAAGGAACATGTATAACTCATGGAGAAAGCAATAGCAGTAAACTAAACGATCAAGTGCTAAGCTAAGGAAATGGGTCAAGTCAATCACATCATTCTCCTAATGATGTGGTCCTGTTAATCAAATGACAACTCATGTCCATGGCTAGGAAACTCAACCATCTTTGATTAGCGAGCTAGTCAAGTAGAGGCATACTAGTGACACTATGTTTGTCTATGTATTCACACATGTATTATGTTTCCGGTTAATACAATTCTAGCATGAATAATAAACATTTATCATGATATGAGGAAATAAATAATAACTTTATTATTGCCTCTAGGGCATATTTCCTTCAGTCTCCCACTTGCACTGGAGTCAATAATCTAGATTAGACAGTAATGATTCTAACACCCATGGAGTCTTGGTGTTGATCATGTTTTGCTCGTGGAAGAGGCTTAGTCAATGGGTCTGCAACATTCAGATCCGTATGTATCTTGCAAATCTCTATACCTCCCACCTGGACTTGATCCCGGATGGAATTGAAGCGTCTCTTGATGTGCTTGGTTCTCTTGTGAAATCTGGATTCCTTTGCCAAGGAAATTGCACCAGTATTGTCACAAAAGATTTTCATTGGACCCGATCCACTAGGTATGACACCTAGATCGAATATGAACTCCTTCATCCAGACTCCTTCATTTGCTGCTTCCGAAGCAGCTATGTACTCCGCTTCACACATAGATCCCGCCACGGCGCTTTGTTTAGAACTGCACCAACTGGCAGCTCCACCATTCAATATAAACACGTATCCAGTTTGCGATTTAGAATCGTCCGGATCAGTGTCAAAGCTTGCATCGACGTAAACATTTACGACGAGCTCTTTGTCACCTCCATAAACGAGAAACATATCCTTAGTCCTCTTTAGGTACTTCAGGATGTTCTTGAACGCTGTCCAGTGATCCACTCCTGGATTACTTTGGTACCTCCCTCCTAAACTAGTAGCAAGGCACACATCAGGTCTGGTACACAGCATTGCATACATGATAGAGCCTATGGCTGAAGCATAGGGAACACTTTTCATTTTCGCTCAATCTTCTGCAGTGGTCGGGCATTGAGTCTGACGCAACTTCACACCTTGTAACACAGGCAAGAACCCTTTCTTTGCTTGATCCATTTTGAATTTTTTCAAAACTTTCTCAAGGTATGTGCTTTGTGAAAGTCCAATTAAGCATCTTGATCTATCTCTATAGATCTTGATGCCCAGTATGTAAGCAGCTTCACCGAGGTCTTTCATTGAAAAACTCTTATTCAAGTATCCTTTTATGCTATCCAGTAATTCTATATCATTTCCAATCAACAATATGTCATCCACATATAATATTAGAAATGCTACAGAGCTCCCACTCACTTTCTTGTAAATACAGGCTTCTCCAAAAGTCTGTATAAAACCACATGCTTTGATCACACTATCAAAACGTTTATTCCAACTCCGAGAGGCTTGCACCAGTCCATAAATGGATCGCTGGAGCTTGCACACTTTGTTAGCTCCCTTTGGATCGACAAAACATTCTGGTTGCATCATATACAACTCTTCTTCCAGAAATCCATTCAGGAATGCAGTTTTGACATCCATTTGCCAAATTTCATAATCATAAAATGCGGCAATTGCTAACATGATTCGGACAGACTTAAGCACCACTACGGGTGAGAAAGTCTCATCATAGTCAACCCCTTGAACTTGTTGAAAACCTTTCGCAACAAGTCGAGCTTTGTAGACAGTAACATTACCGTCAGCGTCAGTCTTCTTCTTGAAGATCCATTTATTCTCTATGGTTTGCCGATCATCGGGCAAGTCAACCAAAGTCCACACTTTGTTCTCATACATGGATCCCATCTCAGATTTCATGGCCTCAAGCCATTTTGCGGAATCTGGGCTCACCATCGCTTCTTCATAGTTCGTAGGTTCGCCTAGGTCAAGTAACATGACCTCCAGAATAGGATTACCGTACCACTCTGGTGTGGATCTTACTCTGGTTGACCTACGAGGTTCGGTAGTAACTTGATCTGAAGTTTCATGATCAACATCATTAGCTTCCTAACCAATTGGTGTAGGTGTCACAGGAACCAGTTTCTGTGATGAACTACTTTCCAATAAGGGAGTAGGTATAGTTACCTCATCAAGTTCTACTTTCCTCCCACTCACTTCTTTCAAGAGAAACTCCTTCTCTAAAAAGGATCCATTTTTAGCAGCAAATGTCTTGCCTTCGGATCTGTGATAGAAGGTGTACCCAACAGTTTCCTTTGGGTATCCTATGAAGACGCATTTCTCCAATTTGGGTTCGAGCTTATACGGTTGAAGCTTTTTCACATAAGCATCACAGCCCCAAACTTTAAGAAACGACAACTTTGGTTTCTTGCGAAACCACAGTTCATAAGGCATCGTCTCAACAAATTCCGATGGTGCCCTATTTAACGCGAATGCAGCCGTCTCTAAAGCATAACCCCAAAACGATAGCGGTACATCAGTAAGAGACATCATAGATCGCACCATATCTAGTAAAGTACGATTACAACGTTCGGACACACCATTACGCTGTGGAGTTCCAAGTGGCGTGAGTTGCGAAACTATTCCGCATTGTTTCAAATGTAGACCAAGCTCGTAACTCAAATATTCTCCTCCACGATCAGATCGTAGAAAATTTATTTTCTTGTTACGATGATTTTCCACTTCACTCTGAAATTCTTTGAACTTTTCAAACGTTTCAGACTTATGTTTCATCAAGTAGATATATCCATATCTTCTTAAATCGTCTGTGAAGGTGAGAAAATAACGATACCCGCCGCGAGCCTCAGTATTCATCGGACAACATACATCAGTATGTATGATTTCCAATAAATCTGTTGCTCGCTCCATTGTTCCCGAGAATGGCGTTTTAGTCATCTTGCCCATGAGGCATGGTTCGCAAGTACCAAGTGATTCATAATCAAGTGATTCCAGAAGTCCATCAGATGGAGTTTCTTCATGCGCTTTACACCAATATGACCCAAGCGGCAGTGCCACAAATAAGTTCCACTATCATTGCCAACTCTGCATCTTTTGGCTTCAACATTATGAATATGTGTATCACTACTATCGAGATTCAACACAAATAGACCACTCTTCAAGGGTGCATGACCATAAAAGATATTACTCATAAATAGAACAACCATTATTCTCAGATTTAAATGAATAACCGTCTTGCATCAAACAAGATCAAGATATAATATTCATGCTTAATGCTGGCACGAAATAACAATTATTCAGGTCTAAACTAATCCCGAAGGTAGATATAGAGGTAGCGTGCCGACGGCGATTACATTGACTTTGGAACCATTTCCCACGCGCATCGTCACCTCGTCCTTAGCCAGTCTTCGCTTAATTTGTAGTCCCTGTTTCGAGTTGCAAATATTAGCAACAGAACCAGTATCAAATACCCAGGTGCTACTGCGAGCTCTAGTAAGGTACACATCAATAACATGTATATCACATATACCTTTGTTCACCTTTGTCGGCGTTCTGGGAACGGGGGTCCCCAGACTTGCCTGCCTGCGGCCCACGGCGTGGCAAAGCCAGCAGGCCGTATGGCCCATCTTCATCAACAAGGCATCCAAGACCCTCGCGAGGGTCCAAGCTTCGCGAGGCGGATGACGCAAGACCTCTTCTGGAGTAGCCTAACCAGGCAGGCTCGCGAGGAGCGGAGATATCAAGGCGGGGCAAAACCTCACGAGGCTCTCGTGACGTGAGCCATGACGAACGGCGCCAGGCGGGCGCCAGCGCGCCCAGCGTCCTTATTTCCTCTTTGGTGCTAAGGAGGCCAGCGCAGGCGAAGAGTACCGGGGCATCATGCAAAAGTTTATATATTGGTGCAACGAGACCAAGACCAGGAGGACGGCAAGACGGAGGTCATCGTGGTGCCCAAGACGGCTTCACCACCAGACCTTTTCACAGGCGAAGACCGCTTTTGTCAGGATAGCTTGTACTAGCTGTCCCCCTTCAAATTTGCCCGCCATTGTTGGTCCCTTCCCACTCGATATTTGGGAAGAGGACCAGGGCCTCTATAAATAGGTCTAGCCACCACAGTAGGAGGCATCGAATCCTCACCCGCACAAGTTCGACAAGCACAAGAACACCTCGACCTCAGGAGGTTGTTCTTCCTTTGTACTGTTCATCATCAGCCCAAGAGGCAATCCACCACCACCACACTGGAGTAGGGTATTACACCACATCGGTGGCCCGAACTAGTATAAACCTCGTGTCTTTCTGTGTTGCGAGTTCGTCAAGTTCGTCCGTGAGACCTTTGCGAGCTAGGGCGTAGATTGGTAGCAGGGAAAGACTTCGCGCGCACCCCAGAGTTCGAACCTCAAGGGTTTGCCGGAACCCCACATCCGACATTTGGCGCGCCAGGTAAGGGGTGCACCGTAGCTTCCTTTCCATCGGTTCGTCGCTCCATCGCTCCATCGTCTCCATGGCGCACGCTCGCCGTGCTCGAGCTGAGCGTCGGGCTGCCCTCACCGCCCGCGTCGCTCAGACGGCTCCCGTTGGCGGGCCACGTCGTTGTTCTCCGTCTCCCGCCGCCAACGCTGCCACCGGCCCGGCGGGGTACGAGCAGGAGGCGTCCTCACTCCATCCTTTGGTGCGGCAGGACGGCCGCACCGCCACTCCATCACTAACCCCTGCCGGTTCTTCGTCCCACGCGCACCGCGCTCCCATGGAGGCATGGGTCGCGCTCCTCGCGGTGAACGAGCTCCTGCGCTACCGCCCCGTCGACGACCTCTACGAGGAGTTGCTAGATCGCGTCGCCGAGCTCGTCCGCGCCGTAGGGGGCTCTCCGGCGCCATCCCACTCTCTGCCTCCACCACCTCAGCCCCAAGACGGAGCCTTGGCACCAAGGCGCGCGGCTCCGCGGCGTGATCCACCACGCCTGGCGCCCGCGCGCGAAGAGAGAAGCTGCCAAGAAATTCCACGGCCGCGAGAAGCTGCACCTGCGCTTCCCGCGCCACCTCGTCAAGACCACGCACCGCCCACAGCGGCGCAGCGCGGACCCCGCCAAGACCAAGCTCCACCTCCGAAGTGGGACCCGACAACCACGGCCGGCTGCCGCACCTTCACCCCCGAGCTGTGTAGCGTCACCTGGCAGGCATGTTCAAGCCGGATCTGCCTCCTCGCTATGACGGCACCGCCGACCGCGCGGAGTTCCTGCAGCTCTATGAGCTGAGCATCGAAGCGGCCAACGGCGACGAAAAGGTCATGGCGAACTGGTTTCCCATGGCTATCAAGGATGGAGCCCGCTCCTAACTCCTGAACCTGCAGCACGGCTCGATCTCCTCTTGGGACGAGATGCGCGACCGCTTCGTCGCCAACTTCCAAGGCACTCACAACCGCCCACCGGCCGCGGGTGATCTGCGCCGCATCAAGCAACAACCAGGAGAGACCCTCCAGAAGTACATCCAGCGCTTCAACAACACCCGCCTCAAGATCCCAAGGTCACGGGCGAGGCCATCATCTCCGCATTTTCCGACGGTGTCCGTGACGTCAAGATGAAGGACGAGCTCGCCATCCACGAGGACCTCTGCACCTCTCAGGAGCTGTTCAACCTGGCGACCAAGTGCACAAGAGCCGAGGAGGGGCGCCTTTCTCTCCTCGAGCTGCCAGCCGCAGGAGCGGAGGAGAAGAAGGCCAAGGCCAAGGACGTGAAGCGCAAGGAGGCGGTCGTGCTCGCAGCGGAGCTCGACACCAGGCGGGGCAGAGATCAGCCCGAGTCATCCAAGAACGGCCGACCGTTCTGCGCCTTCCACAACCTGAACACCCACAACACCAGCGACTGTCAAGAGCTCAGAGCCATATGGGAAGGACGCTACGATCGACGCCCCGAGCGCAATGACCGGGGCTATGGCCGCGGAGGAGGACGTGGAGGTGGACGCTGGGACGACCGTGGCCCGCACCAGGAGTGGCGCGACTGGCCTCGTGAGGACCGCTGGCAGGACCAATCTCGCGAGGGCGCCTGGAGGGACCCACCTCGTGCGGATCGCCCGCAGGGCAACACCGGTCTTCCCCCGCTGCCGCCACCAAGAAGGAACGGCGACCACCACCAGGACAAGGGGGCTGGGGGCTTCCAGGAGCTGCGTGCGATCGCCTTCATCTTGGGCGGTGCCCAGGCCCCAGCCTCTCAGCGCATCTTCAAACAGTTCGCTCGCGAGGTGAACGCGGTGCTCCCCAAGCTCGAAGCCACGCGCCCGCTCAGGTGGTCCCAATGCGCCATCACTTTCAACTCTGCGGATCAGCTCAACTACACAGCCACCGCTGGCGCCCTCCCGATGCTGTGTTCCCCAGTCATCAGCAATGTGCAGGTCACCAAGACCCTCATCGACGGCGGCGCAAGGCTCAACGTCCTGTTCGTTGACACGTTCGACAACCTCCAAGTGCCATATGAACAGCTCGAGCCCACCAAGCCTTTCTCAGGAGTGACCCACGGTTCCACCACACCGATAGGGCAAGTCCGCCTACCCGTCACCTTCGGGGAGCGCAAGAACTACCGCACCGAGCTCATCGACATCGACGTCGCGCACATCCGCCTGCCGTACAATGCCATCCTCGGGTATCCAGCCCTGGCCAAGTTCATGGCAGTCACTCATCACGGCTACAACGTTCTCAAGATGCCAGGAAGCGGAAGAATCATCACGGTCCCATGTGAAGAGAGAGATGCGGTGTGTTCCCTCGAGTGTGCCTTCCAGGCCGCAGCAATCGACGACCCCGACAGCAGAAGTGAAGGCCCTCCGGAGGCCATCCCCAAGAAGAAGAAGCCGTGCCGCGCAGGACCTCAGGAAGATGGCGTCGCGGCAGGAACCTCGTCAGGATCAGCGCCCGCTCCAGGGGCGCCTCCCTCCATCGCATAGGAAGGCGCGCCCGGCGCCCTCCTCGGGCAGGGCTCGGGGGCTCTCTTCTGGAGGGCCTCAGACCTTGCCAACCTCACGAGGGAGGCGCTTGGGCACCACTTGGAGGCGTGCTTCACGGCACGTGTCCCCAGGAGAGCACGGGGCAAGGAGTGCCCACCACTCAAGAGTTCTTCACCAAGACCACTCAGGAACTGCAAGAAGCAAGAGCCATGCGCGGCGACAGCCGCTCACGAGGCACAGCCCTGCATCCTGGCGAGGACGCTGGGCTGCGTGTCTGCATCGATGTCCGCGGGCTCAACAGGGCCGCATCTCAGGAGCGCTTCTGGCCATCGCGTGTGGGCTGCTGCGGAGGTCCACCACACAGCTACGTTCGCATGCCCTTCAGCTTGCCGAGCGTGGCATCGGCCTATCAGCGCAACATGCAGCGAGTCCTGGCGGCTCAGGAGGCTAGGTACCACGCCGTTCTGGAGGAGATGGAGACGGTCTTCAGGGAACCTCCCGAGCCCCCATAGCCTCCCGAGGCTCAAGGTCCCGGTGGCTCATGAGGAGTCATTTCTTCAGCGCACACCTTCAGCTGCACCAACTCTACTTCGTCTACAGAACCAGGTGACATCTTCCAAGTTTGTTTAAGCTGGGAGCGCCCCTCGGGCTGCATCATTCCCAGGCCACATGGGTCCGTCCCTGTGGCATGTATCCCTTTTGGTTATGTCTTTAGCTTACCTTGCTGGGGGCGCCCCTCAGGCTGCATCATCCCCAAGCCTCTCGGGCCGGACCCAGTCGCATGTATCTTCCTGCATTTATCCAAGTTGATATGCTTAGCCTGCCAACGGCTATCGCCCGCTCGATTGCCGCCCGCCGCGGGCCTGTTCATCCTATGCAATCCGCTTGCACGTTAAAAGGGGGGCTCCTGAGCATCGCGACTCAGGAGCTCTTACTGGCTCTCCAGCCCTCACCCCCTGGCCTTGACCACGGCATCACGACCTGGCATACCAGCGGCGGCTGAGCTCGCTCGAGGGCCGGGACCTGAGGACGTAGAGTGCTTGCATCTAACTGCCTTGCAGGGACATACAGTCACCAAGACTCAAGACCAGGCGCAACCCGCCTTTAGGTAGGGCCTTGTGAGTCCCGCGCTGGCTCACGAGTGCCCAGATACACCTCGCAGCCCTGTCGTGCAAGCCACATGTCAGGGCGGGGCTGTACATGCCCCGGGGGCTCCTCCCGGAGGGGCGCCCCCATCCCATGCCTAAGTGGAAGCACCATGCTCCGTGCTGGCTGTCAACACTGCCGAGCAGCGGCTATGCCCGTGCACAAGCGGAAGCACTATGCTCCGCGCTGGTGATAAACAACTGAGGGCGACCCCATGGTCGTACCAACCTCAGGGAGCCCAGAGCTCAGCGCCCAGCCTCACCACAACGCCTCCCCTTGGGAGAGCCGCACGAGGGGACTGGGCACGGGGGTTGCGCTCGGGTCATGCCCCAGCGCACGCCACCCAACCAGGTCCCCCGGACCTGGGCGTCGCGCGCCCCTCCCTAGGCCTCGGCGAGGGCAGGTATGGAAATTGTTTGCACGTCAAGAGGGACTCCTGAGCATCGCGACTTAGGAGCCGAACTGGTCACGTAGCCCCTCACTCCTTGGTCCGTCCTGGTCTCCGGTCGGCCCAATGGCAGTTGAGGTATGCGCGGGGCCGGGCTCTGCCGACGTAGAACACTAATCTATCCCCACGAACTCTCCCTATATGATGTTTGCGCGTCAAGGGGGACTCCTGAGCATGCGACTCAGGAGCCTAACTGGTCACGTAGCCCCTCACTCCTTGGTCCGTCCTGGTCTCCGGTCGGCCCAATGGCGGTTGAGGTATGCGTGGGGCCGGGCTCTGCTGACGCAGAACGCAAGGCAAATAGGAAGGAAATCGCAAAACCTTGGAGCAAATATTACAAGCATATTGTCCTCACAATACCAAATGAAAAGCCTAAACGCCTCCGCGAGGCCTGATACATGTCGCAGGAACAAAACGGGAAGAATGGGCGCGGGTCACCTCTAGATGTCGCCGTCGCCCGCGGAAGGTGCTCCCTCGTGAGCAATCTTGTCTTCACCTTCACCACCAGCTGCAAGGTCGACGACATCGCCGGACAGAGGACCGGAGACGAAGCCGCGGAACTTCCTCAGCAAGGCCCCCACCTGATCTCGCACGGCAGCGGCAGCCACCTCGTATTGATCTTCAGCTACAGGCTCCAGCAGCTCGTCAAGGCAAGCGTTGGGGTCGCGAAGGTGCAGGTGGCTAAAGACGCGAGTCAGCGCGGCTGAAGACAGGACGCGAGCTTCTGCCTCCGCCATGGGACCAAGACCGTCAACGACCTCCTCAAGCGCCTTCACCACGTGAGGAAGCAGCTGGGCGGGGCCGTCCTCGTCGGAGTCCAGAGGCTTCTCCAGGCCGTGCTCGTAGAGCGTCTTCAGCGCCTTGCGAGATCTCTTCTCGAGATCGGCGAAAGCCACGCGGTCTTCGGCCAGGACTCGTTCCTTGGCATCAAGATCGGCCTCCCTCGTCCCCATCTTCCGCTCCAACTCTTCCAACCGGTTGCGCTTGGCGGCCTGCTTCTTCCGCAGCTCCGCCAGCTCAGCATCACGGTTCTTGACGGCTTCCTCTCGGGCCTTGATCTCCACCTCCTTTGCTTGGCGGCAGCGTACCTCTTCGGCGTGCTTGTCGCGCAGGCTCTGCAACTCGCCCTCCAGCTCTTGGCAGCGGTCACGGGCGGCCTTGGTGTCTTTTAGCGCCGCCTCATGATCGGCTACAGTGCTGGCGGCTCCTTGCTTCTCCTTCTCGGAAGCCGCAGCAGCCTGGCCCAGCGCCATGCGAACCGCCAGGTCGGAGTGAAGCCAGCCAGAGGCCAACTCCAGACGCCCGGCCATCAGGCACGGGTCCGCGCTCAGGAGATCCGCCTACAGCTGGGACATCTCCGAAAAGGCACGCTCCAAGACGGTGGCAGGAGCAGAAGAACCAGGGAGTGGAGGTGCAGCAGTGGGAGGAAGCGACATCATCGCCAGGGCTTGGGAGACCGCGGACCCCGGAACAACTGGGACCTCGTCAGCCGCGCCAAGTATCGGCACCTCCGGAGCCAGCGGAGCCATGGGGGCTGATTCCATGCAGCGATTCCCCTCTTGGCCTCGCGAGGACGATCGGGCTGGGGAGATGCGAGCGATGTTGCCTCCTTTCTCCGCGGGAGGCACGGCCGCTACGTCTTCTTTCCTCTTCTTCGTCGAAGATGTCGGCCTGATCAACCAAGGGCAAGTATCAGGAAACGACGAGTATAAGCAAGGACAAGGCGAAGCTTAAGACACTTACCGATCCACTGCGACGTATTCCACTGACCGCTTGAGAAGCTTGAAGCCTGACAGCTTTGGGACCTGAGGGGCAGGCGCTCGAACACCGGCGGCGCCGGGCGGAGCGGAGGCAGAACTGGATCCAGCCCCAGCAGGTATCGGGGCGGAGGCGACACCACGGGCCACCAGCGACGACCTACTCCTCGTCGGGACGGGAGGTTGCTCCCTCTCCCCTTGGTGGGCGTCGGCCTCGGCATCATCAGGAAGGGCGCGGAGAATCTCGGCCTTGCTCAGAGGGGAAGTCTCCCCCACCTCTTCCAGAGTCTTCTCCGAGTCCACCTCCTCTTCCCCCTCTCCGCGGGACTCGCCGGAAGACACCTCCACCGGGTTCTACGCCATAGGAGCTTCCGGAAGCGCCGGCGGCACCAGCCCGCGCGCATCAAAAGTCGGCCTGGAGGGGACGAATTCCTCCCGGTCCCTGCATTGGAACAGGGGAAGGAAGGCGCTAGGCGGGTACTCCTGGTTGTCCCCGACTATGAGGCGCAGGACGGCGTCCAATTCATCGCCAGGCAGGTCCCCCGGCCTCAGGCGGGTCTTGTTCTCCTCTTCGTCAAGCTCCCAGAGGGGGCGCGCTCGCCTGGAGTGGGGCAACCAGCAGCATCAAGAACTCCCTCAGAAGCATCGCCCCCGTTATCTTGGCCGCCCTCGCGTTGCCCGGCTCCAGGTCGGTCATCATCTGCCCCAACACTGACAATGCCCGCTTGTCGACAAGCTCCACCTTGGGCCACCCCTTGCCCCACCGGGGCGCCTCCCTTGGCAACGCCAGGCGCGGATCATCACGCTGGGCATCCATCATGACCCATTTGGATCGGATGTTGTCGGCCCTCTTCCTGGTGCTCAAGATCGAGTTGGCCTTTCCGCATGCGACGAAGTTAGCGCACCCGGAGATGTGACCCTCGCCGACACGAAGGAAGAATAAATGGCAAAGCAACTCCACAGATGGCATCACGCCCAGGTACGCCTCATAGTAGTAGGCGAAGATGGACAGGAGGAGGACAGAGTTGGGATGGAGATGCAACGCCTGCAGACCGTAGTGGTCGAGGACTTCATAAAAGAAATCAGAGAAAGGGGGGACCAACCCAACGGCGACGCTGCTCGAGAAGAAAGGGAAGAAGGTGCTCCCTTCAGACTCCGGCTCGTCGGAGGCGAGCCAAAGCTCCGTCTTCCCCCACTCATTGCTCTCGCCCGCCATCAGCAGGCGCACGGAGGCGAGGCTTTTTTCCGTGACGGTGGGCGCCTCGAGGGCCGGCTCATACCAAGCCGGTGTTGAGGAGGTCCTGACCTTGTGCAGCGCCATGGGCGGCAGATGCAGAGCAAGGCTGGAGCGGATCTGGAGGTAGCGGTGGCGAGGAGCAAGAAAGGGGATCTGGAGCGAGGCAAGGAAGAAGCAATGAAGGCAAGTGCTGCCTGCGCCAACCTTTTGTCAAGTCGTGCAGTTGCCAAGGCAGCATGGGGAAGCGGAGACGCTCACGTCCAATCAACCACCACACGTCAACCGAGCCCGCAGGCTTTTGGGGCCCGCGGTGCTCCGAACTTGACCCTTGGCTTCGCCGCGAAGCCAAGCCCGAGCGCACCTTGGGCCCGGGGGCTACTGTCGGCGTTCTGGGAATGGGGGTCCCCAGACTTGCCTGCCTGCGGCCCACGGCGTGGCAAAGCCAGCAGGCCGTATGACCCATCCTCATCAACAAGGCATCCAAGACCCTCGCGAGGGTCCAAGCTTCGCGAGGCAGACGACGCAAGACCTCTCCTGGAGTAGCCTAACCAGGCAGGCTTGCGAGGAGTGGAGATATCAAGGCGGGGCAAAACCTCACGAGGCTCTCGTGATGTGAGCCATGACGAACGGCGCCAGGCGGGCGCCAGCGCGTGCAGCGTCCTTATTTCCTCTTTGGTGCTAAGGGGGCCAGCGCAGGCGATGAGTACCGAGGCATCAGGCAAAAGTTGCTATATTGGTGCAACGAGACCAAGACCAGGAGGACGGCAAGACGGAGGTCATCGTGGAGCCCAAGACGGCGTCACCACCAGAGCTTTTCGCATGCGAAGACCGCTTTTGTCAGGATAGCTTGTACTAGCTGTCGCCCTTCAAATTCTCCCGCCATTGTTGGCTCCCTTCCCGCTCAATATTTGGGAAGAGGACCAGGGCCTCTATAAATAGGTCTAGCCACCACAGTAGGAGGCATCGAATCCTCCCCCGCACAAGTTCGACAAGCACAAGAACACCTCAACCTCAGGAGGCTGTTCTTCCTTTGTATTGTTCATCATCAGCCCAAGAGGCAATCCACCACCACCACACTGGAGTAGGGTATTACACCACATCGGTGGCCCGAACTAGTATAAACCTCGTGTCTTTCTGTGTTGCAAGTTCGTCGAGTTCGTCCGCGAGACCTTTGCGAGCTAGGGCGTAGATCGGTAGGAGGGAAAGACTTTGCGCGCACCCCAGAGTTCGAACCTCAAGGGTTTGCCGAAACCCCACATCCAACAACCTTGCCATCCTTCTTATCCGCCAAATACTTGGGGCAGTTCCGCTTCCAGTGACCAGTCTGTTTGCAGTAGAAGCACTCAGTCTCAGGCTTAGGTCTAGACTTAGGTTTCTTCTCTTGAGCAGCAACTTGTTTGCCGTTCTTCTTGAAGTTCCCCTTCTTCTTCCCTTTACCCTTTTTCTTGAAACTGGTGGTCTTGTTGACCATCAACACTTGATGCTCCTTTTTGGTTTCTACCTCCGCAGCCTTTAGCATTGCGAAGAGCTCGGGAATTGTCTTATCCATCCCTTACATATTATAGTTCGTCATGAAGCTCTTGTAGCTTGGTGGTAGTGATTGAAGAATTCTGTCCATGACACTATCATCTGGAAGATTAACTCCCAGTTGAATCAAGTGATTGTTATACACAGACATTTTGAGTATATGTTCACTGAGATAACTATTCTCCTCCATCTTGCAGCTGTAGAACTTATTGGAGACTTCATATCTCTCAATCCAGGCATTTGCTTGAAATATTAACTTCAACTCCTGGAACATCTCATATGCTCCATGACGTTCAAAACGTCGTTGAAGTCCTGGTTCTAAGCCGTAAAGCATGGCACATTGAACTATCGAGTAGTCATCAGCTTTGCTCTACCAGACGTTCTTAACGCCGTCAGTTGCATCTGCAGCAGGCCTGGCACCCAGCGGTGCTTCCAGGACGTAATTCTTCTATGCAGCAATGAGGATAATCCTCAAGTTACGAAATCTGTCCGTGTAATTGCTACCATCATCTTTCAACTTTGCTTTCTCAAGGAACGCATTAAAATTCAACGGAACAACAGCACGGGCCATCTATCTACAACAACATAGACAAGCAAAATACTATCAGGTACTAAGTTAATGATAAATTTAAGTTCAATTAATCATATTACTTAAGAACTCCCACTTAGATAGACATCCCTCCAATCATCTAAGTGATCACGTGATCCATATCAACTAAACCATAACCGATCATCACGTGAGATGGAGTAGTTTTCAATGGTGAACATCACTATGTTGTTCATATCTACTATATGATTCACGCTCGACCTTTCGGTCTCAGTGTTCTGAGGCCATATCTGCATATGCTAGGCTCGTCAAGTTTAACCCGAGTATTCTGCGTGTGCAAAACTGTTTTACACCCGTTGTAGATGAACGTTGAGCTTATCACACCCGATCATCACGTGGTGTCTCGGCACAACGAACTTTGCAACGGTGCATACTCAGGGAGAACACTTTTACCTTGAAATTTAGTGAGAGATCATCTTATAATGCTACCATCAAACAAAGCAGAATAAGATGAATAAAGGATAAACATCACATGCAATCAATATAAGTGATATGATATGGCCATCATCATCTTGTACCTTTGATCTCCATCTCCAAAGCACCGTCATGATCACCATCGTCACCGGCGCGACACCTTGATCTCCATCGTAGCATCATCGTCGTCTCGCCAACTATTGCTTCTACGACTATCGCTATCGCTTAGTGATAAAGTAAAGCAATTACAGGGCGATTGCATTGCATACAATAAAGCGACAACCATATGGCTCCTGCCAGTTGCCGATAACTCTGTAACAAAACATGATCATCTCATACAATAAATATAGCATCATGCCTTGACCATATCACATCACAACATGCCCTGCAAAAACAAGTTAGACATCCTCCACTTTGTTGTTCCAAGTTTTACGTGGCTGCTACAGGCTGAGCAAGAATCGTTCTTACATACGCATCAAAACCACAACGATATTTCGTCAAGTTAGTGTTGTTTTAACCTTCACAAGGACCGGGCGTAGCCACACTCGGTTCAACTAAAGTTGGAGAAACTGACACCCGCCAGCCACCTGTGTGCAAAGCACGTCGGTAGATCCAGTCTCGCGTAAGCGTACGCGTAATGTCGGTCCGGGCCGCTTCATCTAACAATACCGCCGAACCAAAGTATGACATGCTGGTAAGCAGTATGACTTGTATCACCCACAACTCACTTGTGTTCTACTCGTGCATATAACATCTATGCATAAACCTGGCTCTGATGCCACTGTTGGGGAACGTAGTAATTTCAAAAAAATTCCATCGCACACACAAGATCATGGTCATGCATAGCAACGAGAGGGGAGAGTGTCGTCTATGTACCCTCGTAGACTATAAGCGGAAGCGTTATAACAACGCGGTTGATGTAGTCGTACGTCTTCACGATCGACCGATCCTCAGCACCGAATGTACGGCACCTCCGCGTTCAGCACACGTTCAGCTCGGTGACGTCCCGCGAACTCATGATCCAGTAGAGCTTCCGGGAAGAGCTTCGTCAGCACAACGGCGTGGTGATGGCGATGATGATGCTACCGACGCAGGGCTTCGCCTAAGCACCACTACGATATGACAGAGGTGGATTATGGTGGAGGGGGCACCGCACACGGCTAAGAGATCAATGATCAATTGTTGTGTCTTGGGGTGCCCCCTGCCCCCGTATATAAAGGAGCTAGGGGGGAGGCAGCCGGCCAGGAGGAGGGCGCGCCAAGGGGGAGTCCTACTCCCATCGGGAGTAGGACTCCTCCTTTCCTAGTAGGAGTAGGAGAAGGGGGAAGGAGGAGAGAGAGAGGGGAAGGAAAGGGGGGCGCCACCCCCCTCCTTGTCCAATTGAGACTAGAGGGGGAGGGGGCGCGCAGCCTCCCCTGGCCGCCCCTCCTCTTCTCCACCAAGGCCCAATAGGCCCATTATACTCCCCGGGGGGTTCCGGTAATCCCCCGGTACTCCGGTATATGTCTTAACCCTCCCGAAACACTTCTGGTGTCTGAACATACTCGTCCAATATATCGATCTTTACGTCTCGACCATTTTGAGACTCCTCGTCATGTCCGTGATCATATCCGGGACTCCGAACTACCTTCAGTACATCAAAACACAAAAACTCATAATACCAATCATCACAGAACATTAAGCGTGCGGACCCTACGGGTTCGAGAACTATGTAGACATGACCGAGACATGTCTCCGGTCAATAACCAATAGCGGAACCTGGATGCTCATATTGGTTCCTACAGATTCTACGAAGATCTTTATCGGTCAAACCGCATAACAACATACGTTGTTCCCTTTGTCATCGGTATGTTACTTGCCCGAGATTCGATCGTCGGTATCTTAATACCTAGCTCAATCTCCTTACCGGCAAGTCTCTTTACTCGTTCCGTAATGCATCATCCGGCAACTAACTCATTAGTCACATTGCTTGCAAGGCTTATTGTGATGTGCATTACCGAGAGGGCCCAGAGATACCTCTCCGACAATCGGAGTGACAAATCCTAATCTCGATCTATGCCAACTCAACAAACACCATCGGAGACACCTGTAGAGCACCTTTATAATCACCCAGTTACGTTGTGACGTTTGGTAGCACACAAAGTGTTCTTCCGGTACAGAAATTGCATAATCTCATAGTCACAGGAACATGTATAAGTCATGGAGAAAGCAATAGCAGTAAACTAAACGATCAAGTGCTAAGCTAACGGAATGGGTCAAGTCAATCACATCATTCTCCTAATGATGTGATTCCGTTAATCTAATGACAACTCATGTCCATGGCTAGGAAACTCAACCATCTTTGATTAGCGAGCTAGTCAAGTAGAGGCATACTAGTGACACTATGTTTGTCTATGTATTCACACGTGTATTATGTTTCCGGTTAATACAATTCTAGCATGAATAATAAACATTTATCATGATATGAGGAACTAAATAATAACTTTATTATTGCCTCTAGGGCATATTTCCTTCAATAAGTAGATGATGGGTTGCTAGAGTGACAGAAGCTTAAACCCTAGTTTATGCGTTGCTTCGTAAGGGGCTGATTTGGATCCATATGTTTCATGCTATCGTTAGGTTTACCTTAATACTTCTTTTGTAGTTGCGGATGCTTGCAATAGCGGTTAATCATAAGTGGGATGCTTGTCCAAGGAAGGGCAGTACCCAAGCACCGGTCCACCCACATATCAAGTTATCAAAGTAACGAACGCGAATCATATGTGATGAAAACTAGCTTGACGATAATTCCCATGTGTCCTCAGGAGCGTTTTTCTTCATATAAGAGTTTGTCCAGGCTTGTCCTTAGCTACAAAAAGGATTGGGCCATCTTGCTGCATCTTATTTACTTTCATTACTTGTTACCCGTTACAAATTACCTTATCACAAAACTATATGTTACCGATAATTTCAGTGCTTGCAGAGAATACTTTACTCAAAACCGCTTGTCATTTCCTTCTGCTCCTTGTTGGGTTCGACACTCTTACTTATCGAAAGGACTATGATAGATCCCCTATACTTGTGGGTTATCACTTATCGCGTCATTTCTAACGGGTTTGGCAATTATAGCAGCAACATCGCAAAAATAAATAGCATGCCCCTCAATATTATCAACCAAGAGATCTTTAACCATTCCAATATTAGGTACAACTTTAATTTTTCCAGTGGGTCTAGGTGTTATAACATTACTTTTGTTAACCATAGTTGATACTTTAGCATGTTCCTTAATCCTAACAGGAAAAGGAGGTATCTCAATATAAGTAGTAGGCACAGCTGGATCAACATTGTAAACGATAGCTTCATCTTTAACAATAATGGGTTCCTCAATCTTTTCTTTAATAGGGGGATGATATTTAAACCACTTCTCCTTTGGGAGATCAAAATGAGTAGCAAATTATGCACAGAAAGAGGCTACTATCTCAGAGTCAAGTCCACATTTAGTGCTAAACTTATGAAAAGCATCGCTGTCCATAAAAGATTTAACACAATCAAACTCAAGTTTATACCTGATTCTTTAGATTTATCGAGTTCCCAATCTTCAGAGTAGAGTTTAATTCTTTCCAGGAGATCCCATTTGAATTCAATAGTTTTCTTCATAAAGGAACCAGTAGAAGAAGAATCAAGCATGGTTTGATCATTATGAGAAAGTCGATCATAAAAATTCTGTAAGATAGTTTCTCTTGAGAGCTCATGATTGGGGCATATGTACATCATGTACTTAAGCCTCCCCCAAGCTTGAGCGATACTTTCTCCTTCACGAGGCCAAAAATTATATATATAATTCCGATCACGATGAACCAGCTGCATAGGATAAAATCTCTGATGAAATTCCAATTTCAATCGGTTTCAATCCCACGTTCCAATATCATCACATAGCCTATACCATGTCAATACCTTTTCCTCCCAAGATAAAGGGAAAACCTTCTTAGTAAATCCATCCTCGGATAAACCTGCAAGCTTAAATAATCCACAAACTTCATCTGAATAGATTAGTGCATATCATGATGTATTGTTCCATGTCCTGCATAAGGACTAGCTAGCAATTTCTCTATCATACCCGAAGGAATTCATAATAAATATTTTTCAGTAGGTGCAGTCGATTGAGGAGCAAATCTTTGTGCCTCCGGTCGAGGTAAAGATACCCCGAACAAACCCCTCATCGGATTACTTTCCATAGTAACAAGTGACAGTAAATTTCAGCACGTAATATAAATGTTTCCTTACCAAATTCCACTCACCAAAGGCACTTCACTCCCCGGAAACGGCGCCAGAAAAGAGTCTTGATGACCCACAAGTATAGGGGATCAATTGCAGTCCTTTCAATGAGTAAGAGAGTCGAACCCAACGAGGAGAAGAAGGAAATGACAAGCGGTTTTCGACAAGGTATTATCTGCTGGCACTGAAATTGTCGGTAACAGATTGTTTGATAGCAAGGTAATTTGTAACGAGCAAATAGTAGTAATGGTAACAAAGGTGCAGCAAAGGTAGCCCAATCCTTTTAGAAGCAAAGGACAGGTAGGAACGGTCTCTTATAATAAGCAAAACGTTCTTGAGGACACACGGGAATTTCACTAGTCACTTTCATCTCGTTTGTTTGATTCACGTTCATTACTTTGATAATTTGATATGTGGGTGGACCGGTGCTTGGGTGTTGTTCTTACTTGAACAAGCCTCCCACTTATGATTACCCCCTCTCGCAAGCATCCGCAACTACAAAATAATAATTAAGATAAATCTAACCATAGTAAACATATGGATCCAAATCAGCCCCTTACGAAATAGTGCATTAACTAGGGTTTAAGATTTTGTCACTCTAGCAACCCATCATCTAATTAATACTCCACAATGCCTTCCCTTAGGCCCAAAGATGGTGGAGTGTCATGTAGTCGACGTTCACACGACACCACTAAGGGAAACAACAACATACATATCATCAAAATATCGAACGAATACCAAATTCACATGATTACTTATGACATACTTCTCTGATGTCCCCAAGAACAAAAGTAACTACTCAAAAATCATATGCATGTTCAAGATCAGAGGGGTATTGAATATCATTAAGGATCTAAACATATAATCTTCCACCAAATAAACAACCTAGCATTAACTGCAAGATGTAATCAACACTACAAGCAACCCACAGGTACCAATCTAAGGTTTTGAGGAAAAGGTTGAATACAAGAGATGAACTAGGGTTCGAGATGACATGGTGCTGATGAAGATTTTGATAAATATTGGTCCTCCGAAAATGAGAGGATCCTTGGTGATGACGATGGCTTCGATTTCCCCCTCCCGGGGAAGCTTCCACGGCGGAATCGCTCCACCGGAGAGCAAAAGTGCTCCTGCCCAGGTTCTGCTTCGAGACAGCGGCGCTTCGTCCTGAAAGTCCTCTCCTGATTTTTTCTATGGAAAATGGCTTCATATAGCTGAAGTTGGGCCTCGGAGGTTGGCCAGGGGCCCCATGAGCCACCAGGGCATGCCCAGGTGCCTCGTGGGCACCTGGTGGACCTCTTGTGGTATTTCTTTTCTCCAATATTTTTATATATTCCAAAATAATTCTCCGTGAAATTTTAGCTCATTTGGAGTTGTGCATAATAGGTATCTCTGATGTAGCTTTTTCTGGTCTAGAATTCTGGCTGCCAGCAATCTCCCTCTTCATGTAAATCTTGCTAATTAAGAGAGAAAAGGCATTCAAATTGCACCACAAAGTATTATATTGATCAAAAACATTATAAATAACAATGGGAAAACATGATGCAAAATGGACATAGACCTCCTCCTTTCACAGGAGTCGGCCTTGGTTGCAGCAGGGGTCTTGCGAGGTACGGCATCGGCAGCTTTCGCAAGGCGCCGACGTGTGTAAGTGCATCTAGTGCCCCTTAGTGATTTTGGTGCATTGAAGACTTATAGGTTGTGGGACTAATGTGTAGTGTACATAGGTCTAATAAGTCTATGGGGAGTTTGATATTTTCGAAGAAAGTCGACCCCTAAAAATGAATGTCTTCATGGCAGACTTTAGTTTTCTTGAAGACTTTGAAAATGAGGAAATTGGTGTGACCTTGAAGATATTGATATGGATGCGAGGACTATGAAGCGTGAAAGTTTTGTTTTTGTAGTTTCATTTTCCTTTCTTGAGTCATAGGAAACACCGTATTGTTAAATGGGGTCGAGGTAATACTAAGGAAAAATTTCCAAGTGATGCTCATCTCAAAGCCTACACCTACCCAATCCTTCGACTGAAGCCTTTGGAAATCTCATAACAGTTCAGTCAATTTCTTCAGTGATAGAGACGAAGATCTTCTGGTCTTTGAGGAATTTATTGTGACTGAGGAGTTAGGAATTCGCCGGTGCAGAGTGCCTACAAGTGAGGAACATGATAGCCCTGAGGAATTTGAGAGCTCAAATTTCCGACCGTTGTTGTGCTATGCGCCAGCTGTCCCAAATATCTTATCCACCTAATGGTCATATCATTAGGGGCATTTATGTCTTATCATGTCGGGCTGCTCCCTGGCTATAAATAGTCGCCACCCTCAACCACTAGCTGGTTGGCTGCTCCGAGAGAAACTGACACTTGTCATTTAGAGCATCCCATCCTCTAAGGACTTTGAGAGAAAATCATCGGTGAGGAAAAACCCAAGACCCCAACACCTAAAACCCAAAGTGATTGAGCATCACTGAAGAGATTGTTCCTGTGTGGAACTGACGCTTATTACCTTTGAAGACTATGCATCTTCCAGACGGTTAAGCGTCATGGTCTAGAGCATCCAAGAGGAATGATCGTCGGGTGACCAAGTCTGTGAAGGTTTGGAAGTCACCTTGAAGACTTACCACGAGTGATTGGGCGAGGTATGTGTGACCTTAGCTCAAGGAGAATATGGTAAGGATTGTGTGTCATGGGACTGTGTCCTTTGGTTTAAATACCAAGCCGCTCCAACTAGACGTACAACTGTCATAGCAGTTGGAACTGGTCTACCAAATCACTGTCTTCACCGAGCTACTGGTTCTATTTCCTCAACTCCTTCATTTCCTCTCTTACTTGTTGATGAAATTGATTGTTACTGTTTGAAGACTTCGACTGGAGACTTTCTCAATTTTCTCAATCCTATTTCTCCAGTTGTCGGAGTAATGGGCCACGGGTAGCCTAACCCGAATCCCCGAACCTTTCAAGACATCGGGGCCGGCTGCGCCCCTCAAAACGTCGAGATGAAGCGCCGCCTTCTGGTGGCCGGCTGGCTGAACGGCCGACTGCCAGAAGACGGCCATGCTCAGGAAGGCGGCTCCAAGACGGGCCGACTCCTAGCAGGCGGCCTCCAGAGAGGCCGGCCCCTAGCAGTCGGCCCATGGCGCCCTCAAAGTCTGCGCCCCCATTAAGAAGACAAGACGGTGCAAGGCTACAGTGTATCCCATCACCCCCGTATCCAAGGCCGGGCGTGGCCACGGTGCTCCGTGCAGCCGGAGATCTCCGCCCGGCGCGGCACTGTTGCCACTCCGCCCCTGATGTCACTCCTGTCAGGCGGAGCCCTGCTCCCACGACCGCCTATCGGTATGGCCTGAAGGCGGCGGGCCCTACCAGCCAGCGAGAGCCCGGAAGACGGCGGAGGCCAAACCAGACGGACCCGAGGGAGGCCGGCTCCTAGCAGTCGGCACGCTCCTTCCCTGGGGCCCACGCGCCATTAACCAAATAAGATGCGGAGTGGCTACAGTGATCTCCCGCCAGGCGGCGGGACTGTAGCCACGCCCCCCTGACCGAGCGTGCGTCATTAGCGTTGCGGCTATAGTAATCAGCAGCCGGCAAGACCCGCGAGCGGCGGAGGTGGCCTGTCGGCTCCGTACCAGACCAGTCGGCGAGGTCCACCATGCGGCGGGCCCCAGCAGTCGGCGGAGAAGCTGGGGACCAGAGAGACTGACAATCGGGCCCTACACCCGGCCAGATTACCATTGTACCCCAGGGGGTAGGCCTATATAAACCCCCAGGGCACCCATGCAAAGGGTTCCAACCTGTTAGAATTAGACTCACACCTAGGGGGAGAGGAGAGCAAGCCATGCCTTCTTCTAGCTCTAGCATACAGCTCGAGGAGCACCATTGTACTCACTAGTGCCTTAGTGATCATGCGGAGACCCCGCAGAGCAGGACTAGGGGTGTTATCTCCTAGGAGAGCCCCGAACCTGGGTAAAGTGCGCCGGCGTTCGTGTCCGCGCCTCATCCTGCTTCCAGGCATCGGCGACGTTCTACTCGCTCCCACCATGATAAGCCATCCATTGGCATATGTCGCACCCAACCCCCGACATTTGGCGCCCACCATGGGGCGAGGTGCACCGTCTCTTGGAGACCTGTTCTGGATGGGAACCTTGTTCCTTCCTGGCAAGCGCAGCCAGCCCGGCACGCTAGACGGCATCTGCACCGACGCGCTGCGCGGTGCGGAGGTCGCCTGCACGGCGAGCTGCCTCGCCGATCTTGTTGGCGAGATTCGCCTCTCCGACGAGCCCGCGTCTGATGCGGGCACCAATGGCCCTGAGAGCCGCCTCATGAGCCTCCTCGATCAGCTTCACGTCGCCAGTGAGCCTGCTGCAGACTTGGAGTCGGTTGGCTCCACCGACCCGATGTTGGTCGACTCCGACACGGCGTCGCTTGACACGTTCCCCACCAACGTGGTGGTCTACGACGAGCCGCTTCCTCGCGCGGACAGCGGCGGCAGCACCGTCACGGAAGTGCTCGTCATCAGCCATGGCGAGCACTCTGGCGGAGGTGGCCAGGATCCGTTGCAGGCAGCGATGCAAGACCTGACTGCGCCCATTCCGGAAGACGCCGACGCCGAGACGCTGGAGGCACGCCGCGTCCAGCTCGTCGAAAGCGCCAACCAGCTGGCCAGCATGAGACGCCTTTAGGAGGCCTACCAGCGAGAGATGGACCGAGTTGTCGACGGTATGCCGGCTCCTGGTGGGCCTAGCCACATTGGCCTGATCCGGCAGCGTGGTGCGACCATCGCCAGCATGTTCGGGACGGATCGTCCCGTCTATGCCACGCCTGCGGAAAACATATGAGCTGCCCAGGCGGGCGCAGACGAGCTAGACAAGCTCGAGAGCGACGAGCGTCGCCACATGACGGAGCGGGTCCAGCAGCTCCTTGACGCGGCTGCCGCGCTGAAGCGCCCAGCCGGCAAAACGACAACCCGCCTCCTCGCCGAGACCAAGGCGCGACATCCCGGACGCCGACTGGTGGCGTCTGCGGTAGAAGAGACAAGGAGCCGGCTGCCAGCCGCAGCCGGACTCGCATCACCATCGAGCGTGAACAAGACGGCCTTCCCAGAGCAGTGGAACGACGGGACGACTGCCCGCCTCCTCCTCCCCCTCGCAGGGAGAGGCGCGCTTCCCCGCCGCCTGTTAGTCACCCGACGCTCGGCGACCGCCTTGGCCACCGAGAAGGAGTCGGAGAGAACGATGCCCGCCACCGGATCGACCACCTCAACCGATCTCTGGCGCTAGAAGAAGAAGACGAGCTGGGTCCGCCCTGTTTCGGCCCCCGCATTCGAGATGAGCCCTTCCCCAAAGGGTTCACTCTCCCGAGAGATACGCCCAAGTACACCGGCTCCGTGAAGCCGGAGGACTGGCTGGTCGACTACTCTACAGCTGTCAGCGTCGCCAACGGCAACAAGCACGTTGCCGTGAAGTACGTCCCGCTCATGCTCTAGGGCACAGCCCGGACATGGCTGAATAGCCTGAAGCCCCGCAGCATCAATAGCTGGGTTGATTTCACTGAAGCCTTCATCCGCAACTTCACCAGCGCGTACAAGCAGCCGCCCAAGCCTCGCCAGCTCTCCTTATGCGTCCAAGGCCCCAACGAATCGACTCGCGACTACCTCACGCGCTGGACCGAGTTGTGCAACTCCTGCGAGGGCGTGCACGAGGTGTAGGCCATCGAGTACTTTACTGCCGGGTGCCGAGAGGGCACCCTCCTCAAGCACAAGCTTCTCTGTGACGAACTGACGACCCTCGACGAACTGTTGATCATAGCAGACAAGTACACCACGGCCGACTCCTCCATGAAGGCGGAGATCCAAGTTGATGCATCTGGCAAAGTGGCTCCCCAAGCTCCTCGGACCCCGGCTGGTGACACCAGCCGGCGACAGCAACAGAATGACCATAAGCCCAAGGCCACGCAGCCGGCTTCCACAAGCCGGCAGGTGGCGACAGTCGAAGATGAGCAGCCGGAAGGGCAGCCTCCACCCAAGCATCAGAAGGGCGGCAAGCCCAACTGGCTACCCACCTTCTCGTACGAGCAAACCCTTGATGCACCCTGCAAGTTCGACAGTGGCGCGAAGCCGTCCAACCACACCACTCGGAAGTGCCACTGGCTCACCAGGATCGCCAAGGGTGACGGACTCCTGCCTCCTCCGCCTACTGGCCCGCCGCCTCCTCCTCCCCAGCAGCCGGCGGTTCGGCCTGTCGGCGCAGTACAAGATGAATATCCTGAAGAGCATGGAGCCTATGTCGTGTTCACCAGCATGGCCGACGATAGGCACAGCAGACGGCAGCGACAACAAGAGGTAAATCCAGTAGCATCAGAGACCCCCGAGTTCATGCATTGGTCTGAGAAGCCCATCAGCTGGAGCAGAGCCGACCACCCAGAGGTGATGCCCAATCTCGGTTCTTATGCTCTGGTGTTGGATGCCACCTTTGCCACGGAGAGGCGGGCTGCTCACTTCTCCCGAGTTCTGATAGATGGCGGCAGCAGGATCAACATCCTGTACAAGGATACTATGGAGAAGTTAGGAATCAAACAGAGGCAGCTTCAGCCCAGTCGGACAGTATTCCATGGCATAGTTCCTGGCCTTTCCTGCTCACCAATCGGCAAGACCCAGATAGATGTCCTCTTCGGAGACAAAAATCACTTTCGCCGAGAGCCAGTGTGGTTTGAAGTGGTGGACCTTGAGAGCCCCTACCATGCGCTACTTGGCCGGCCTGCTCTGGCCAAGTTCATGGCGGTCCCCCACTATGCTTATCTCAAAATGAAGATGCCGAGCTCCAAGGGAATCCTGACCATAGTAGGGGACTACAAGAAGTCGTCCTCCTGTGCAGCAGACAGCAGCCGGCTAGCCGAGTCCCTCGTGATTGCAGCAGAGAAGCGGCTCCTTGAGCGGATTGTGGCTATGGCAGGCAAGCAGCCGGAAATGTCACCCAACCCCAAGGAGTCGGAAGCTGAGGGCTCGTTCAAGCCGTCCAAAGAAACAAAGAGGATACTGATGTCTACTATGCAACCTTCTTCTTGTAGACGTTGTTGGGCCTCCAGTGCTGAGGTTTGTAGGACAATAGCAAATTTCCCTCAAGTGGATGACCTAAGGTTTATCAATCCGTGGGAGGCGTAGGTTGAAGATGGTCTCTCTCAAGCAACCCTGCAACCAAATAACAAAGAGTCTCTTGTGTCCCCAACACACCCAATACAATGGTAAATTGTATAGGTGCACTAGTTCGGCAAAGAGATGGTGATACAAGTGCAATATGGATGGTAGATATGGGTATTTGTAATCTGAAAATATAAAAACAGCAAGGTAACTAATGATAAAAGTGAGCGTAAACAGTATTGCAATGCTAGTAAACAAGGCCTAGGGTTCATACTTTCACTAGCGCAAGTTCTCTCAACAATAATAACATAATTGGATCATATAAATATCCCTCAACATGCAACAAAGAGTCACTCCAAAGTCACTAATAGCGGAGAACAAACGAAGAGATTATGGTAGGGTATGAAACCACCTCAAAGTTATTCTTTCTGATCGATCTATTCAAGAGTCCGTAGTAAAATAACATGAAGCTATTCTTTCCATTCGATCTATCATAGAGTTCGTACTAGAATAACACCTTAAGACACAAATCAACCAAAACCCTAATGTCACCTAGATACTCCAATGTCACCTCAAGTATCCGTGGGCATGATTATACGATATGCATCACACAATCTCATATTCATCTATTCAACCAACACAAAGTACTTCAAAGAGTGCCCCAAAGTTTCTACCGGAGAGTCAAGACGAAAACGTGTGCCAACCCCTATGCATAGGTTCATGGGCGAACCCGCAAGTTGATCACCAAAACATACATCAAGTGGATCATGTGATATCCCATTGTCACCATAGATAAGCACGACAAGACATACATCAAGTGTTCTCAAATCCTTAAAGACTCAATCCGATAAGATAACTTCAAAGGGAAAACTCAATCCATTACAAGAGAGTAGAGGGGGAGAAACATCATAAGATCCAACTATAATAGCAAAGCTCGCGATACATCAAGATCGTACCACCTCAAGAACACGAGAGAGAGAGAGATCAAACACATAGCTACTGGTACATACCCTCAGCCCCGAGGGTGAACTACTCCCTCCTCGTCATGGAGAGCGCCGGGATAATGAAGATGGCCACCGGTGAGGGTTCCCCCCTCCGGCAGGGTGCCGGAACAGGGTCCCTATTGGTTTTTGGTGGCTATAGAGGCTTGCGGCAGCGGAACTCCCGATCTATTCTGTTCCCCGAAGTTTTTAGGGTATATGGATATATATAGGCGAAAGAAGTCGGTCAGGGGAGCCACAAGGGGCCCACGAGGGTGGAGGGCGCGACCAGGGGGTGGGCGCGCCCCCCTGCCTCGTGCCTTCCTCGTTGCTTCCCTTACGTACACTCCAAGTCTTCTGGATTGCTTCCGTTCCAAAAATAACTCCCCCGAAGGTTTTCATTCCGTTTGGACTCCGTTTGATATTCCTTTCTGCTTAACACTGAAACAAGGGAAAAACAGAAACTGGCACTGGGCTCTGGGTCTATAGGTTAGTCCCAAAAATAATATAAAAGTGCATAGTAAAGCCCATTAAACATCCAAAATAATATAATAGCATGGAACAATAAAAAATTATAGATACGTTGGAGACGTATCAGCATCCCCAAGCTTAATTCTTGCTCGTCCTCGAGTAGGTAAATGATAAAAACAGAATTTTTGACGTGTAATGCTACCTAACATATTTAACCATGTAATTCTCTTTGTCGTGGCAAGAATATTCAGATCCATAAGATTCAAAACAAAAGTTTAATATTGACATAAAAATAATAATACTTCAAGCATACTAGCAAAGTAATCATGTCTTCTCAAAATAACATGGCCAAAGAAAGCTATCCCTACAAAATCATATAGTCTGGCTATGCTCTATCTTCATCACACAAAATATTTAAACCATGCACAACCCCGATGACAAGCCAAGCAATTGTTTCATACTTTTGATGTTCTCAAAGTTTTTCAATCTTTACGCAATACATGAGCATGAGCCATGGACATAGCACTAAATGTGGAATAGAATGGTGGTTGTGGAGAAGACAAAAAGGAGAAGATAGTCTCACATCAACTAGGCGTATCAACGGGCTATGGAGATGCCCATCAATAGATATCAATGTGAGTGAGTAGGGATTGCCATGCAACGGATGCACTAGAGCTATAAGTGTATGAAAGCTCAACAAAAGAAACTAAGTGGGTGTGCATCCAACTCGCTTGCTCACGAAGACCTAGGGCATTTTGAGGAAGCCCGTCATTGGAATATACAAGCCAAGTTCAATAATGAAAATTCACACTAGTATATGAAAGTGACAACATAGGAGACTCTCTAAAATGAAGATCATGGTGCTACTTTGAAGCACAAGTGTGGTAAAAGGATAGTAGCATTTCCCCTTCTCTCTTTTTCTCTTTTTTTTTCTTTTTTTTCTTTTTCTTTTTTGGGCATTCTCTCTTTTTTTGGCCTCTTTTTCTTTCTTTTTTTATTTTTCGTCCGGAGTCTCATCCCGACTTGTGGGGGAATCATAGTCTCCATCATCCTTTCCTCACTGGGACAATGCTCCAATAATGATGATCATCACACTTTTATTTACTTACAACTCAAGAATTACAACTCAATACTTAGAACAAGATATGACTCTATATGAATGCCTCCGGCGGTGTACCGGGATGTGCAATGACTCATGAGTGACATGTATGAAAGAATTATGAACGGTGGCTTTGCCACAAATACGTTATCAACTACATGATCATGCAAAGCAATATGACAATGATGAAGCGTGTCATAATAAACCGAACGGTGGTAAGTTGCATGGCAATATATCTCAGAATGGCTATGGAAATGCCATAATAGGTAGGTATGGTGGCTGTTTTGAGGAAGGTATATGGTGGGTGTATGATACCGGTGAAAGGTGCGCGGTATTAGAGAGGCTAGCAATGGTGGAAGGGTGAGAGTGCGTATAATCCATGGACTCAACATTAGTCATAAAGAACTCACATACTTATTGCAAAAATCTATTAGTTATCGAAACGAAGTACTACGCGCATGCTCCTAGGGGGATAGATTGGTAGGAAAAGACCATCGCTCGTCCCCGGCCGCCACTCATAAGGAAGACAAACAATAAATAAATCATGCTCCGACTTCATCACATAACGGTTCACCATACGTGCATGCTACGGGAATCACAAACTTTAACACAAGTATCTCTCAAATTCACAACTACTCAACTAGCATGACTCTAATATCACCATCTTCATATCTCAAAACAATCATAATGAATCAAACTTCTCATAGTATTCAATGCACTTTATATGAAAGTTTTTATTATATCCCTCTTGGATGCCCATCATATTAGGAATAAATTCATAACCAAAGCAAATTACCATGCTGTTCTAAGGACTCACCAAAATAATATAACAGAATAACGACATCAATTTCTTCAAAATAAAACTACCGTCGTGCTCTAAAAAGATATAAGTGAAGCACTAGAGCAAACGACAAACTACTCCGAAAGATATAAGTGAAGATCAATGAGTAGCCGAATAATTATGTAACTATGTGAAGACTCTCTAACATTTAAGAATTTCAGATCTTGGTATTTTATTCAAACAGCAAGCAAAACAAAAGAAAATAAAATTACATTTCAAGGATAGCACTCATCATGTGAAGAAGCAAAAACTTAGGCTCAACCGATACTAACCGATAATTGTTGAAGAAGAAAGGTGGGATGCCTACCGGGGCATCCCCAAGCTTAGATGCTTGAGACTTCTTGAAATATTATCTTGGGATGCCTTTGACATCCCCAATCTTGAGCTTTTGTGTCTCCTTAATTCCTCTCATATCACGGTCTCCCTAAATCTCAAAAGCTTCATCCACACAAAACTCAACAAGGACTCGTGAGATAAGTTAGTATAAACCAATGCAAAAACCTTATCATACTCTACTGTAGCAAATCACTAAAATTATTATTCAACATTGCATACTAAATGCCTCTGCATATTTAATAGTCCTATCCTCAATAGAATCATTAAACAAGCAAACATATGCAAACATAACAGCAATCTGCCTAAACAGGACAGTCTGTAAAGAATGTAGCAAGATCCATACTTCCCTAGATCCAAAAATTATGAACGAAAATTCCCACTGTAGTAAATTTATCAGAGCTTATTATGCAAAAGGTTTCAATATTTTATCATATTCTGACTTTTCTAGGGAATTTTTGCAACAGCGGTAAACTTTCTGTTTTAAAACAGCAACATGTATACTTGCAAAATAAGCATGGTAAAGGCTATCCTTGACATTTTTATTGAAAATAGAGATGCAAAACATTACTCTAAATAACAGAAATCAAATACTAACAAAATAAAATGACGCTCCAAGCAAAACACATATCATGTGGTGAATAAAAATATAGCTCCAAGTAAAGCTACCGATGAACGAAGACAAAGAGGGGATGCCATCCGGGGCATCCCCAAGCTTAGGCTCTTGGTTGTCCTTGAATATTACCTTGGGGTGCCTTGGGCATCCCCAAGCTTAGGCTCTTGCCACTCCTTATTCCATAGTCCATCGAATCTTTACGCAAAACTTGAAAACTTCACAACACAAAACTCAACAGAAAATCTCATGAGCTCCGTTAGCGAAATAAAACAAACCACCACTTTAAGGTACTGTAATGAAATCATTATTTATTTATATTTGTGTTAAACCTACTGTATTCCAACTTCTCTATGGTCCATAACCTCCGATACTAGCCATAGATTCATCAAAATAAGCAAACAACACACGAAAAACAGAATCTGTCAAAAACAGAATAGTCTGTAGTAATCTGTATCAAACGCAAACTTTCTGTAACTTAAAATTCTACAAAAATAGGAAGACCTAGATAATTTGTTTATTGATCTACTGCAATTGGAATTAGTATTTTATTACGTTCTGGTGATTTTTAACAATTATTTTCGTGAGCAGAAAGTTTCTGTCTTTTTCAGCAAGATCAAATAATTATCATCCAAGAAGATCCTATAGGTCTTACTTGGCAAAAACACTAATTAAAACATAAAACCACATATATCCAGAGGCTAGGTGATTTATTTATTACTAAAAAGGAACAAAAAGCAAGTAACAAAAATAAAATTGGGTTGCCTCCCAACAAGTGCTAACGTTTAACGCCCCTAGCTAGGCATGATGATTTCAATGATGCTCACATAAAAGATAAGAATTGAAACATAAAGAGAGCATCATGAAGAATATGACTAGCACATTTAAGTCTAACCCACTTCCTATGCATAGGGATTTTGTGGGCAAACAACTTATGGGAACAATAATCAACTAGCATAGGAAGGCAAAACAAGCATAACTTCAAAACTTTAAGCACATAGAGAGGAAACTTGATATTATTGCAATTCCTACAAGCATATATCCTCCCTCATAATAATTTTCAGTAGCATCATGAATGAATTCAACAATACAACCAGCACATAAAGCATTCTTTTCATGATCTACAAGCATAGAAATTTTCCTACTCTCCACATAAGCAAAATTCTTCTCATGAATAGTAGTGGGAGCAAACTCAACAAAATAACGATCATGTGATTGAAAATTAAGATCAAGATGAGAAGTTTCATGGTTATCGTTATTCTTTATAGCATACGTGTCATCACAATAATCATCATAGATAGGGGGCATGCTTTCATCATAGTAAATTTGCTCATCAAAGCTTGGGGGACAAAAAATACCATCTTCATCAAACATAGCTTCCCCAAGCTTGTGGCTTTGCATATCATTAGCATCATGGGTATTCAAATAATTCATACTAACAACATTGCAAACATGCTCATCATTCACATATTTTATGCCAAGCATTCTATGCAATTCTTCTTCTAGTACTTGAGCACAATTTTCCTTCCCATCATTTTCACGAAAGACATTAAAAAGATGAAGCATATGAGGTAACCTTAATTTCATTTTTTTGTAGTTTTCTTTTATAGACTAAACTAGTGATAAAACAAGAAACTAAAAGATTCGATTGCAAGATCTAAAGATATACCTTCAAGAACTCACCTCCCCGGCAACGGCGCCCGAAGAGAGCTTAGTTGACGGGGTGTGAGTGCCGCTTACCTAGCCTCCCCGGCAACAGCGCCAGAAAAGAGCTTGATGTCTACCACGCAACCTTCTTCTTCTAGACGTTGTTGGGCCTCCAAGTGCAGAGGTTTGTAGGACAGTAGCAAATTTCCCTCAAGTGGATGACCTAAGGTTTATCAATCCGTGGGAGGCGTAGGTTGAAGATGGTCTCTCTCAAGCAACCCTGCAACCAAATAACAAAGAGTCTCTTGTGTCCCCAACACACCCAATACAATGGTAAATTGTATAGGTGCACTAGTTCGGCGAAGAGATGGTGATACAAGTGCAATATGGATGGTAGATATGGGTATTTGTAATCTGAAAATATAAAAACAGCAAGGTAACTAATGATAAAAGTGAGCGTAAATGGTATTGCAATGCTAGGAAACAAGGGCTAGGGTTCATACTTTCACTAGTGCAAGTTCTCTCAACAATAGTAACATAATTCGATCATATAAATATCCCTCAACATGCAACAAAGAGTCACTCCAAAGTCACTAATAGCGGAGAAAAAACGAAGAGATTATGGTAGGGTACGAAACCACCTCGAAGTTATTCTTTCTGATCGATCTATTCAAGAGTCCATAGTAAAATAACATGAAGCTATTCTTTCCGTTCGATCTATCATAGAGTTCGTACTAGAATAATACCTTAAGACACAAATCAACCAAATCCCTAATGTCACCTAGATACTCCAATGTCACCTCAAGTATCCGTGGGCATGATTATACGATATGCATCACACAATCTCATATTCATCTATTCAACCAACACAAAGTACTTCAAAGAGTGCCCCAAAGTTTCTACCGGAGAGTCAAGACGAAAACGTGTGCCAACCCCTATGCATAGGTTCATGGGCGGAACCCGCAAGTTGATCACCAAAACATACATCAAGTGGATCACGTGATATCCCATTGTCACCACAGATAAGCACGACAAGATATGCATCAAGTGTTCTCAAATCCTTAAAGACTCAATCTGATAAGATAACTTCAAAGGGAAAACTCAATCCATTACAAGAGAGTAGAGGGGGAGAAACATCATAAGATCCAACTATAATAGCAAAGCTCGCGATACATCAAGATTGTACCACCTCAAGAACACGAGAGAGAGAGAGAGAGAGATCAAACACATAGCTACTGGTACATACCCTCAGCCCCGAGGGTTAACTACTCCCTCCTCGTCATGGAGAGCGTCGGGATGATGAAGATGGCCACCGGTGACGGTTCCCCCATCTGGCAGGGTGCCGGAACAGGGTCCCGATTGGTTTTTGGTGGCTACAGAGGCTTGCGGCAGCGGAACTCCCGATCTATTCTGTTCCCCGAAGTTTTTAGGGTATATGGATATATAGGCGAAAGAAGTCGGTCAGGGGAGCCACAAGGGGCCCACGAGGGTGGAGGGCGCGCCCCCTGCCTCGTGCCTTCCTCGTTGCTTCCCTTACGTACACTCCAAGTCTTCTAGATTGCTTCCGTTCCAAAAATAACTCTCCCGAAGGTTTCATTCCGTTTGGACTCCGTTTGATATTCCTTTTCTGCGAAACACTGAAACAAGGGAAAAACAGAAACTGGCACTAGGCTCTGGGTCTATAGGTTAGTCCCAAAAATAATATAAAAGTGCATAGTAAAGCCCATTAAACATCAAAAACAGATAATATAATAGCATGGAACAATCAAAAATTATAGATACGTTGGAGACGTATCAGATACCTTTGGACCCAGAGCACCCGGAGAGGCACGCTATCATAGGTGCGAACCTTGACAGCAAATTGGAAAGCGAGCTCGTCGATTTCCTCTGTGAGAATCAGGACATCTTTGCATGGTCTCGCAAGGACATGCCGGGTGTTCCGACGGATTTCACCGAGCACAAACTACATGTCCATCCTGATGCCAAGCCAGTCAGGCAGCCCTTGCGCCGCCTGTCAGAAGAGTAGAGAAGAGTTGTTGGAGAAGAGATAGCCCGGCTTCTAGCAGCCAGCTTCATCATGGAAGTGTTCTTTCTAGAGTGGTTAGCCAACCCGGTCCTTGTGCTGAAGAAGAATAAACAGTGGCGCATGTGTATTGACTATACTAGCCTCAACAAAGCTTGCCCCAAAGACCCGTTTGCTTTGCCAAGAATCGACCAAGTGATAGACTCCATAGCCGGATGCGAGCTGTTGAGCTTTTTGGATGCATACTTAGGGTATCATCAGATCAAGCTGAACCCGGCAGACAGGCTGAAGACCGCCTTCGTCACGCCATTCGGAGCCTTCTGCTACCTGACCATGACGTTCGGCTTGAGGAATGCCGGCGCCACATTTCAGCGTTGCATGCAGAAGTGTCTCCTCAAGCAACTCGGCAGAAACGCCCACGTCTATGTGGACGATGTTGTGGTGAAGATGAAGAAGCGTGGAACGCTGCTAGAAGACCTCAAGGAGACCTTTGAGAACTTGTGCCGATTTCAAATCAAGCTCAACCCGGAGAAATGCATCTTTGGAGTACCAACCGGCCAACTTCTTGGTTTCCTGGTCTCAGAGCGCGGCATAGAGTGCAACCCTGTGAAGATCAAGGCCATTGAGAGGATGGAGGTGCCCACCCGACTACTGGCCGTGCAAAAATTCACCGGCTGCTTGGCATCCATCAGCCGTTTCATCAGTCGGCTGGGCGAGAAGGCCCTTCCCCTGTACCAGCTCATGAAGAAGACCACTTTTTTCGAGTGGAACGACAAGGCGGATGAAGCTTTTCTCCAGCTGAAGAAGATGTTGACCACGCCGCCTGTCCTGGCGGATCCGACTCCTAAGGAGCCCATGCTCCTCTACATCGCCGCCACCAGCCGGGTGGTCAGCACAGTCATAGTTGTGGAACGCAAAGAAGAAGGCAAAGCCGCTACCAGTCCAGAGGCCGGTGTACTACCTAAGCGAAGTGATGTCATCCTCCAAGCAGAACTACCCCCACTATCAGAAGATGTGCTACGGCGTGCACTTTGCCGCCAAGAAGCTGAAGCCATACTTTCAAGAGCACCCAATCACTGTGGTATGCACTGCCCCACTTGCTGAGATCATTGGAAGCCGGGACGCTTCAGGCCGAGTGGCCAAATGGGCCATAGATTTGGCCCCATACACCATCTACTACCAGCCTCGCACCGCCATCAAGTCACAGGCACTGGCTGACTTCCTCGTCGACTGGGACGAGACCCAGTACCTGCCGCCAGCGCCAGACTCCACCCATTGGCGAATGCACTTTGATGGTTCCAAGATGCGCACCGGTTTGGGAGCCGGCATCGTCCTCACCTCTCCCAAAGGCGACAAGCTCAGATATGTGCTGCAAATCCAATTTGCCGCCTCCAACAACGTTGCTGAATACGAAGCACTCATTCACGGGCTCCGGCTTGCCAGGGAACTCGACATTCGCCGGATCCTGTGCTATGGTGACTCCGACTTGGTGGTCCAGCAGTCGTCTGGAGACTGGGATGCCAAGGATGCAAACATGGCGAGCTACCGCTTCCTCGTACAGCAGCTCAGTGGATACTTCGAGGGGTGCGAGTTCCTTCATGTGCCAAGAAATGACAATGAGCAAGCTGATGCCTTGGCACGGATTGGCTCCACCCAGCAAGCAATACTAGCCGGCGTCGCCCTGCAACGCCTCCTCAAGCTGTCTGTCAAGCCGTCGCCAGAATCAGACTCCATCTTCATGCCGGCTCCTCCTGAAGCAGTCCGATCCGACTTGAGGACCCCAGCAGTCGGCGCGGGAACTTCGGCAGGCGGCTCGGGGACTGCAGCAGTCGCACCCGGCCCGGGGACTTCATCGACTCAACAGGGGACAGCCGACTCCAACCCGCCGCCTCCCGTCCCAACCGCCCTCATGCAAGTAGCAGTCCTAGCAGTCAAAGAAATTGCAGCACCTTCATGGGCTCAGCCCATCCTCAACTTTCTGGTGAACAAAGAGCTGCCGACTGATGAGATCTCGGCCCGGCAAGTGCAACGCCGAGCAGCAGCATACACCATTGTCAACAGGGAGCTTGTGAGGCGCAGCGTCACTGGTGTGTACCAGCGCTGCGTGGAGCCAGAGCAAGGCCAAGCAATCCTCAAAGATATCCATCAAGGCGAGTGCGGTCACCACGCGGCCTCAAGAGCACTTGTTGCCAAAGCTTTTCGCCACGGTTTTTTCTGGCCGACTGCTCTAGAAGACGCCAAAGACTTGGTCTAGAAATGCAAAGGGTGCCAGAAGTTCCGCTCCAAGCCACATCAGCTGGCTTCTGCACTTAAGACTATCCCCATTGCCTAGCCCTTTGCTATTTGGGGGCTGGATATGGTGGGACCATTCAAGACAGCACGCGGTGGCTTGACTCATCTGCTTATCGCGGTGGACAAGTTCACCAAGTGGATAGAAGCAAAACCAATCAAGAAGTTGAATAGTCTGACTGCTGTAACATTCATCTCAGACATCACCATCCGGTATGGCATACCACACAGCATCATCACTGACAATGGCACAAACTTTGCCAAAGGCGCCTTGGCCCGTTTCTGCGCGACGCAGGGCATCCGACTGGACCTAGCATCCGTTGCCCATCCGCAGTCAAACGGCCAGGTGGAGCGAGCAAACGGCCTCATTTTGCCCGGCATCAAGCCCCGACTGGTCGAGCCTCTGGAGTGGTCGGCCGGCTGTTGGCTCGACGAGCTACCGGCCATCCTCTGGAGTCTGCGCACAACTCCGAACAAGTCAACCGGCTTCACGCCTTTCTTCCTCGTCTACGGTGCCGAAGCCGTCATCCCAACAGACATAGAATTCGACTCCCCTCGAGTCACCATGTACACCGAAGAGGAGGCAAAAAAAGCACGAGAAGACGGTGTCGATCTGCTGGAAGAGGGCCGGCTGTTGGCACTCAGCCGGTGCACCATCTACCAGCAGAGCCTGCGCCAATACTACAACCGGAAGGTCAAGCCAAGATCCTTCCAAGAGGGAGACCTTGTGCTCCGGCTGATCCAGCGAACAGCCGGCCAGCACAAGCTCTCGGCTCCGTGGGAAGGCCCCTTCACCATCAGCAAGGTGTTGGGCAAAGACTCCTACTACCTGATCGATGCTCAGAAGCCTCGAGCACGCAAAAGAGACGACTCCGGCAAGGAGACGGAGCGGCCAGGGAATGCAAACCTCCTTCGAAGGTTTTACAGTTGATGCAGTATGTATCACGCCAGCTTTTGTATTAAGTACGAAGACTCCGGGTTCCCCGAGAATATCTCGGGGACTGCCCTCTTTTATCTATATGATAAGTATTATGCATGTCATTGCGTTATTTCATTAGTCCGCCTGGCACCGGGTTCGACCAGTCGACCCGGGGACTCGCCGTCTTGTACTATGTAATGCTTCCTGCAGCCGGACAAGTAATGTGTTGGCACTTAGGCCTTCTCCTGCCAAAAGCCGCAGCTCGCAGAGCGACTGTCCGGTGGGCAGGAGTTAAGGAAGAAAGGGTGTTCGCATGAAAAATGGCTAAGGACCCAAAGCATGCACATAGTTCAAGCCGGCTTCCTGCTTCGCCGACCGGCTGCTGAGAAGCCGGCCAGCCGGCTTCTACTTAACTTGCTAGAAAACTCTAAATCGGCTAAGTACTTGCCTTCCCGGAAGTGGCTAAGTATTTGACCCAGCCACAGTCCGCAGAGCGGCTGTTCGCCTGGCAAGACGGCAACCGAGGGAAGGCGGCAAAGGAAGAAAGCCAAAGAGCAGAAAGCAAGGAAAGATAGAACTCGGCAAAAATATTTACATATCAAAAGGCCCTTGGCCGGCATCCAACAAAAGTTTGAAATACACCCCGCAGGTGGAATTGTGCGAAGTTAACGAAGTTTGTCGAGACTGATAAGCAGGTAGAAACAGAGGTAAAACGGCAGCCTAGGAAGCAGCAGACGGGTTCGGCAGAACGGTGGAGTCGGTGGTGCCGGTTGGGGGAGCAGCCGGCAGGTCGGTCTCCGCTTGGTCGCCTCCAGCAGCAGCCGGCTCGCTCGGGCGTGGCTCATTGCTGGAGGCGCGGTCGAGTTGAGGCTGGCCGTCCGCTCCGACCTTTGGCGCCTCCTCTTCACTTTCCTCCTCCTCCCCGCCTTCTCCCTCGTCGCTGGAGTCGATCACTTCGGCCGAGTCCTCGCCATCCTCTCGGTTCAGCCCTAACCACTTCTGCGGCGCCTCGGTGCCATTCTCAGCCAGCTCAAGAACGAAGACGCTGGTGTTGGTGTACTCGGCGATTGCTGCGGCTCGCTGGATAAGTTCGCGCTCCACCGCCACCAGCTCCTCTTGGGCTTCCAGTCGAAGCATGGCCAACTGGGCTAGATTTAGCCCAGGATACCATGCCTTGACGAACTCCAAGGCCCGGCGTGCTCCAGCCCGGGCCGAGGAGCCCTTCCAGGCCTCAAGACGGCCGGCCGCCACCTCCAGCCAGTCGGCAGTCCGGTTGGGCGTACGTGGAGCCGGCATGTCTGGCCATTGGGCGGCGATCGCCTGGGCACCAACACTCTGAAGATGGCGCATCATCCGATGAGCTGGCCGAAGACGGGCCTGGATGCTGAGAAGCTACTCGCTAAGGGTCCGGGGGCGTCGGCGGCGATCTCTGCACCTTCCGCCCTCCGCCCTTCACGATCGGCCTCGATGGCCTGATTGGCGGCGCCGGAGTAACCAGGGAAGAAGTCTGCTTAAACAGAAAGCAAAAAAGCCAAAATTAGAAACAAGAGGTCAGCTTGATCAGAAGCCGGCGGCTCGAACAAAGAGTACAGAAGGCAGCTTACCGTCAACCATGTCTTCGATCTCACCGAAGCCGGCAGTCAGCATTGCCTCCTTGTCGGTCCAGGCAGAGCGCTCGGTCTCGACCTCAGCAAGGAGACCGGCCTCCTTGTCCTCCGCCTCCTTCTGGGTCTTCTTGAGAAGCTCTTCCTACTCCGCCAGTTGCACGACCAGCCGGTCATGCTCTTTGGCCAGCTTGCTGCGGTCCGCCTCCTTGGCAGGCAGTGCGGTGTTGGCTTCGCCCAGTTGCTGCTGCAGGGCGGCATTGGCCTCTGCAAAAGTAGAAGAAGAAAAAGACATCAACAATCAACAAAGAAGAAAAATAGTTGCCGGGAAGATCCGGCCCGACTGCTCAGCAGTCGGCCCGAATCTCGGGGACTACAGCCCGCGGGTGCGCCAGCGCGCCCCTGCGGGGAAAGAAGTTATCAATTACAACAAAGAAGAAGAGCAGTCGCCGGGAAGATCCGTCCCGACTGCTCAGCAGTCGGCCCGAATCTCGGGGACACAGCCCGCGGGTGCGCCAGCGCGCCCCCGCAGAGAAAGAAAACAAAGACTTACTCCGGCTTTCCGACAAGTCGGCGGTCCGTTGATTCTGCTCCTGGACTTTGGAGTTGAAGGTGGCCGCGCGGAGGTTATGATAATCCTGCAGTGAAGATATCAGACAATGTTAGTACTCGGAGCTTGCCAATTAAAGTTCCGAGCCGCCTGCTCAGCAGCCGGCCCGAAACTCGAGGACTAAACCCAGTGGGTGCGCTTGCGCGCCCCATAGAGAAGTATAAGAAATACAAGAATCAAAAATTAAGAACCAAGAAGCGTACCCGGACGGCGGCTCGCGACTCCAGGAATGTTTGGCTGCACCGCTTCAGGGCGTCGGCTTCGGCCCGGAGTTTGCCTTGGGCGTCTAGAATCGCCTGATTCAAAGGGCCCGTCCCGCCTCCCCGCACCCACTCAGTGGGCGCGCGCTGGTTGCCTCGGCGTCCGGGATCGAAGAGCTCGCGGCGCCGGTCTCTAGCGGGCGCGGCGCCGAGGCCACCTTTGCAAACCGGTGGCGCGATGGTGTGCGGACCTCGGGAGTTGGGCCGGTTACCATCTCGTCTCCGGCTGGCGGCACCGGTGCGTCCGCCGGCTGCTCGTCTCGCGCATCACCAGATGGCGGTGGCGGAGGCACGGCCGTATTCGGCATGACGACATCGCCGCCGTCCCTCTCCATGATTGGGTGCTCGTCGTCGGCCCCCCGGTCGGCGCCACGAACTCTGGTGGCGGCGGTGCGGAGTTCAGGGGGATGACGAATAGCGCCGACTGGCCTGCTCCTTCGCCGCGGTAGCAGCCTCGGCCTCCGCCAGCTTCTTCAAGGCGGCGGCTTCCGCATTGTCCGCCTCCGCCTTCTCCAGGCGGGCGGCTTCCTGCTCCTCGCGCACCTCCCGTGCGTTTCACTCCCGCGCCACCCGGAGGTCGGCAGCCGGATCGATTCGCCGGGTGGTGGTGGAGGTCTCCGCCGACCCAACGATGGAGGCGGCGGCCGACTTCTCGAGAGAGAGCGGATCCCTAAGTCAAGCAAATAAAGCAAAGGAAGTTAAGAAAGAGTCAACAAGGAAAAGATACTTACGCTGACACCATAGGAGGCGCCTTTGGGAGCTTCTGGTATTTGGCCACCTTCACGGCGGCCTCTTTCCGCCTGGTCGCGGCGGTCGGGTTCTTGGCCTTCTTCGGCGCGCTGCCGAACAAGACGACGCCTTGTTTACGCTTGCGTGTGCGGCCTCGAGCAGTCAACTCGACGGAGGGGCCCGCGTCTGCCCTGCCGGCGCCCCGCATAGGGCGTGGCTCTTCTTCCTCATCATCATCGTCAGGCTAGGTCTTGATGCCGCCTTCTTCGGAGCCGCCTGCTTCATACACGCCGCCTGTTGCGGTGTCCTCCAGGGCGGCCGCCCCCAAGTCGGGGTCGTCCACATCGCTCATCGCACAGTCCGGTTCGTAGTCGCCGCCCGCCCCTACGATGGCGACCGTCGCTTCCGACATGTAGATCTGTTTCAAATGGTGAGAGGCCGGCTGATCAAGACCAATATCGAGACTAAGACGAGAATCAAAAAGAAAGAATTGAAAAACTTCCCGCAGGCGGCGGGTCGGCGCGGGAATATGGCTGCTTGCCGAAGCGCCAAGACCCCTCCAGCTTGAGGCCGGAGATCTCGTTCACCAAGTTTGCAACCTCGGCAGTTGGCATCTCCTTGGTACTCAGTCGGCACGGGTCGCGATGCCCGCTCATCCGGCTGATCAGGTGAGGCTGGCCTTGGAGTGGGAGAACCCGGCGCACGACGAAGGCGACCAACAAGTTGGACGCCTTGAGGCCTTCGGCGTCGGTCAGCTCCCGGAGTCGTTGGATGGCGGCAGAGCCGTCTGCTGATACCGGATTCGGCTTGTAGCCCCAGCTGGCCCGAGGCTCAGCCGGCGGGCCGGCTTCATAAGCCGGCAGGTTGATGAAGTCGACGGCCGGGTCCACGTTCTCCACGTAGAAGTAAGATTGCTGCCACATCTTAACCGATTGTGGCAGCTTATGGTGGGGAAGACATTCTTCGGTGATGGCCGGCGCACCGCGACGAAGGCACCACACTGGGCAGCCACCTCCCGGACGGAGGTGCCCAGCTTGGTGTAGAAGAACGCTCCCCGCAGCTCAATGGTGGGGAGGATGCCGAGATAGCCTTCGCACATCATGATGAAGGCGGCCAGGAGCATCACGGTGTTGGGCGTGATGTGATGAGGCTGGAGGTGATAAAACTCGAGGAACGAGCGGAGGAAGCCGCTCGCCGGCAGGCCGAAGCCGCGGATGAAGTGCGTGTTGGGGAACGTAGTAATTTCAAAAAAATTCCTACGCACACGCAAGATCATGGTGATGCATAGCAACGAGAGGGGAGAGTGATGTCCACGTACCCTCGTAGACCGAAAGCGGAAGCGTTAGCACACCACGGTTGGTGTAGTCGTACGTCTTCACGATCCGACCGATCAAGTACCGAACGCATGGCACCTCCGAGTTCAGCACACGTTCAGCCCAATGACGTCCCTCGAACTCCGATCCAGCCGAGTGTTGAGGGAGAGTTTCATCAGCACGATGGCGTGGTGACAATGATGATGTTCTACCGACGCAGGGCTTCGCCTAAGCACCGCTAAAGTATTATCGAGGTGGACTATGGTGGAGGGGGGCACCGCACACGGCTAAAAGATCAAGCGATCAATTGTTGTGTATTTAGGGTGCCCCCTGCCCCCGTATATAAAGGAGCAAGGGGGAGGTGCGGCCGGCCAGGGAGGAGGCGCGCCAGGAGGAGTCCTACTCCCACCGGGAGTAGGACTCCCTCCCTTGTTGGAATAGGAGAAGGGGGAAAGAGGTGGAGGAGAGGAAGGAAAGGGGGGGCGCTGCCCCCCTCTCCTTGTCCTATTCGGACTAGGGGGGAGGGGCGCGCGGCCCTTGCCCTGGCCGCCTCTCCTCATCCCCACTAAGCCCACTATGGCCCATTAACCCCCGGGGGGTTCCGGTAACCCCTCCGGTACTCCGGTAAAATCCCGATTTCACCCGGAACACTTCCGATATCCAAATATAGGCTTCCAATATATCAATCTTCATTTCTCGACCATTTTGAGACTCCTCGTCATGTCCGTGATCACATCCAGGACTCCGAACAACCTTCCGTACATCAAAACATATAAACTCATAATATAACTGTCATCGAAACTTTAAGCGTGCGGACCCTAGGGGTTCGAGAACTATGTAGACATGACCGAGACACGTCTCCGGTCAGTAACCAATAGCGGAAGCTGGATGCTCATATTGGCTCCCACATATTCTACGAAGATCTTTATCGGTCAGACCGCATAACAACATACGTTGTTCCCTTTGTCACCGGTATGTTACTTGCCCGAGATTCGATCGTCGGTATCTCAATACCTAGTTCAATCTCGTTACCGGCAAGTCTCTTACCATAATACATCATCCCACAACTAACTCATTAGTTGCAATGCTTGCAAGGCATGAGCATTACCGAGAGGGCCCAGAGATACCTCTCCGACAATCGGAGTGACAAATCCTAATCTCGAAATACGCCAACCCAACAAGTACCTTCGGAGACACCTGTAGAGCACCTTTATAATCACCCAGTTACGTTGTGACGTTTGGTAGCACACAAAATGTTCCTCCGGTAAACGGGAGTTGCATAATCTCATAGTCATAGGAACATGTATAAGTCATGAAGAAAGCAATAGCAACATACTAAACGATCGAGTGCTAAGCTAACGGAATGGGTCAAGTCAATCACATCATTCTCCTAATGATGTGATCCCGTTAATCAAATGACAACTCATGTCTATGGCTAGGAAACATAACCATCTTTGATCAACGAGCTAGTCAAGTAGAGGCATACTAGTGACACTCTGTTTGTCTATGTATTCACACAAGTATTATGTTTCCGGTTAATACAATTCTAGCATGAATAATAAACATTTATCATGATATAAGGAAATAAATAATAACTTTATTATTGCCTCTAGGGCATATTTCCTTCAGTCTCCCACTTGCACTAGAGTCAATAATCTAGATTACACAGTAATGATTCTAACACCCATGGAGCCTTGGTGCTGATCATGTTTTGCTCGTGGAAGAGGCTTAGTCAACGGGTCTGCAACATTCAGATCCGTATGTATCTTGCAAATTTCTATGTCTCCCACCTGGACTAAATCCTGGATGGAATTGAAGCGTCTCTTGATGTGCTTGGTTCTCTTGTGAAATCTGGATTCCTTCGCCAAGGCAATTGCACCAGTATTGTCACAAAAGATTTTCGTTGGAACCGATGCACTAGGTATGACACCTAGATCGGATATGAACTCCTTCATCCAGACTCCTTCATTTGCTGCTTCCGAAGCAGCTATGTACTCCGCTTCACACGTAGATCCCGCCACGACGCTTTGTTTAGAACTGCACCAACTGACAGCTCCACCGTTCAATGTAAACACGTATCCGGTTTGCGATTTAGAATCGTCCGGATCAGTGTCAAAGCTTGCATCAACGTAACCATTTACGATGAGCTCTTTGTCACCTCCATAAACGAGAAACATATCCTTAGTCCTTTTCAGGTATTTCAGGATGTTCTTGACCGCTGTCCAGTGATCCACTCCTGGATTACTTTGGTACCTCCCTGCTAAACTTATAGCAAGGCACACATCAGGTCTGGTACACAGCATTGCATACATGATAGAGCCTATGGCTGAAGCATAGGGAACATCTTTCATCTTCTCTCTATCTTCTGCAGTGGTCGGGCATTGAGTCTTACTCAACTTCACACCTTGTAACACAGGCAAGAACCCTTTCTTTGCTTGATCCATTTTGAACTTCTTCAAAACTTTGTCAAGGTATGTGCTTTGTGAAAGTCCAATTAAGCGTCTTGATCTATCTCTATAGATCTTGATGCCCAATATATACGCAGCTTCACCGAGGTCTTTCATTGAAAAACTCTTATTCAAGTATCCCTTTATGCTATTCAGAAATTCTATATCATTTCCAATCAGCAATATGTCATCCACATATAATATTAGAAATGCTACAGAGCTCCCACTCACTTTCTTGTAAATACAGGCTTCTCCAAAAGTCTGTACAAAACCAAATGCTTTGATCACACTATCAAAGCGTTTATTCCAACTCCGAGAGGCTTGCACCAGTCCATAAATGGATCGCTGGAGCTTGCACACTTTGTTAGCTCCCTTTGGATCGACAAAACCTTCCGGTTGCATCATATACAACTCTTCTTCCAGAAATCCATTCAGGAATGCAGTTTTGACATCCATTTGCCAAATTTCATAATCATAAAATGCGGCAATTGCTAACATGATTCGGACAGACTTAAGCATCGCTACGGGTGAGAAGGTCTCATCGTAGTCAATCCCTTGAACTTGTCGAAAACCTTTTGCAACAAGTCGAGCTTTATAGACAGTAACATTACCGTCAGCGTCAGTCTTCTTCTTGAAGATCCATTTATTCTCAATTGCTTGCCGATCATCGGGCAAGTCAACCAAAGTCCACACTTTGTTCTCATACATGGATCCCATCTCAGATTTCATGGCCTCAAGCCATTTCGCGGAATCTGGGCTCACCATCGCTTCTTCATAGTTCGTAGGTTCGTCATGGTCTAGTAGCATAACCTCCAGAACAGGATTACCGTACCACTCTGGTGCGGATCTTACTCTGGTTGACCTACGAGGTTCAGTAACAACTTGATCTGAAGTTCCATGATCATCATCATTAACTTCCTCACTAATTGGTGTAGGCGTCGCAGAAACCGGTTTCTGCGATGAACTACTTTCCAATAAGGGAGCAGGTACATTACCTCATCAAGTTCTACTTTCCTCCCACTCACTTCTTTCGAGAGAAACTCCTTCTCCAGAAAGATTCCGAATTTAGCAACAAAAGTCTTGCCTTCGGATCTGTGATAGAAGGTGTACCCAACAGTCTCCTTTGGGTATCCTATGAAGACACATTTCTCTGATTTGGGTTCGAGCTTATCAGGTTGAAGCTTTTTCACATAAGCATCGCAGCCCCAAACTTTAAGAAACGACAACTTTGGTTTCTTGCCAAACCACAGTTCATAAGGCGTCGTCTCAACGGATTTTGATGGTGCCCTATTTAACGTGAATGCGGCCGTCTCTAAAGCATAACCCCAAAACGATAGCGGTAAATCAGTAAGAGACATCATAGATCGCACCATATTTAGTAGAGTACGATTACGACGTTCGGACACACCATTACGCTGTGGTGTTCCGGGTGGCGTGAGTTGCGAAACTATTCCGCATTGTTTCAAATGAAGACCAAACTCATAACTCAAATATTCTCCTCCACGATCAGATCGTAGAAACTTTATTTTCTTGTTACGATGATTTTCAACTTCACTCTGAAATTCTTTGAACTTTTCAAATGTTTCAGACTTATGTTTCATTAAGTAGATATACCCATATCTGCTTAAATCATCTGTGAAGGTGAGAAAATAACGATATCCGCCACGAGCCTCAACATTCATCGGACCACATACATCTGTATGTATGATTTCCAACAAATCTGTTGCTCTCTCCATAGTTCCGGAGAACGGCGTTTTAGTCATCTTGCCCATGAGGCACGGTTCGCAAGTACCAAGTGATTCATAATCAAGTGGTTCCAAAAGTCCATCAGTATGGAGTTTCTTCATGCGCTTTACACCGATATGACCTAAACGGCAGTGCCACAAATAAGTTGCACTATCATTATCAACTCTGCATCTTTTGGCTTCAATATTATGAATATGTGTATCACTACTATCGAGATTCAACAAAAATAGACCACTCTTCAAGGGTGCATGACCATAAAAGATATTACTCATATAAATAGAACAACCATTATTCTCTGATTTAAATGAATAACCGTCTCGCATCAAACAAGATCCAGATATAATGTTCATGCTTAACGCTGGCACCAAATAACAATTATTTAGGTCTAAAACTAATCCCGAAGGTAGATGTAGAGGTAGCGTGCCGACCGCGATCACATCGACTTTGGAACCATTTCCCACGCGCATCGTCACCTCGTCCTTAGCCAATCTTCGCTTAATCCGTAGCCCCTGTTTCGAGTTGCAAATATTAGCAACAGAACCAGTATCAAATACCCAGGTGCTACTGCGAGCATTAGTAAGGTACACATCAATAACATGTATATCACATATACCTTTGTTCACCTTGCCATCCTTCTTATCCGCCAAATACTTGGGGCAGTTCCGCTTCCAGTGACCAGTCTGCTTGCAGTAGAAGCACTCAGTCTCAGGCTTAGGTCCAGACTTGGGTTTCTTCTCCTGAGCAGCAACTTGTTTGCTGTTCTTCTTGAAGTTCCCCTTCTTCTTCCCTTTGCCCTTTTTCTTGAAACTGGTGGTCTTATTGACCATCAACACTTGATGCTCCTTCTTGATTTCTACCTCCGCAGCCTTTAGCATTGCGAAGAGCTCGGGAATCGTCTTATCCATCCCTTGCATGTTATAGTTCATCACGAAGCTCTTGTAGCTTGGTGGCAGTGATTGAAGAATTCTGTCAATGACGCTATCATCCGGAAGATTAACTCCCAGTTGAATCAAGTGATTGTTATACCCAGACATTTTGAGTATATGCTCACTGACAGAACTATTCTCCTCCATCTTGCAGCTGTAGAACTTATTGGAGACTTCATATCTCTCAATCCGGGCATTTGCTTGAAATATTAACTTCAACTCCTGGAACATCTCATATGCTCCATGACGTTCAAAACGTCGTTGAAGTCCCGGTTCTAAGCCGTAAAGCATGGCACATTGAACTATCGAGTAGTCATCAGCTTTGCTCTGCCAGACGTTCTTAACGTCGTCAGTTGCATCTGCAGCAGGCCTGGCACCCAGCGGTGCTTCCAGGACGTAATTCTTCTGTGCAGCAATGAGGATAATCCTCAAGTTACGGACCCAGTCCGTGTAATTGCTACCATCATCTTTCAACTTTGCTTTCTCAAGGAACGCATTAAAATTCAACGGAACAACAGCACGGGCCATCTATCTACAATCAACATAGACAAGCAAGATACTATCAGGTACTAAGTTCATGATAAATTTAAGTTCAATTAATCATATTACTTAAGAACTCCCACTTAGATAGACATCCCTCTAATCCTCTAAGTGATCACGTGATCCATATCAACTAAACCATGTCCGATCATCACGTGAGATGGAGTAGTTTCAACGGTGAACATCACTATGTTGATCATATCTACTATATGATTCACGCTCGACCTTTCGGTCTCCGTGTTCCGAGGCCATATCTGTTATATGCTAGGCTCGTCAAGCTTAACCTGAGTATTCCGCGTGTGCAACTGTTTTGCACCCGTTGTATTTGAACGTAGAGCCTATCACACCCGATCATCACGTGGTGTCTCAGCACGAAGAACTTTCGCAACGGTGCATACTCAGGGAGAACACTTATACTTTGATAATTTAGTGAGGGATCATCTTATAATGCTACCGTCAATCAAAGCAAGATAAGATGCATAAAAGATAAACATCACATGCAATCAATATAAGTGATATGATATGGCCATCATCATCTTGTGCTTGTGATCTCCATCTCCGAAGCACCGTCATGATCACCATCGTCACCGGCGCGACACCTTGATCTTCATCGTAGCATCGTTGTCGTCTCGCCAATCTTATGCTTCTACGACTATCGCTACCGCTTAGTGATAAAGTAAAGCATTACAGGGCGATTGCATTGCATACAATAAAGCGACAACCATATGGCTCCTGCCAGTTGCCGATAACTCGGTTACAAAACATGATCATCTCATACAATAAAATTTAGCATCATGTCTTGACCATATCACATCACAACATGCCCTGCAAAAACAAGTTAGACGTCCTCTACTTTGTTGTTGCAAATTTTACGTGGCTGCTACGGGCTTAGCAAGAACCGTTCTTACCTACGCATCAAAACCACAACGATAGTTTGTCAAGTTGGTGCTGTTTTAACCTTCGCAAGGACCGGGCGTAGCCACACTCGGTTCAACTAAAGTTGGAGAAACTGACACCCGCCAGCCACCTGTGTGCAAAGCACGTCGGTAGAACCAGTCTCGCGTAAGCGTACGCGTAATGTCGGTCCGGGCCGCTTCATCCAACAATACCGCCGAACCAAAGTATGACATGCTGGTAAGCAGTATGACTTATATCGCCCACAACTCACTTGTGTTCTACTCGTGCATATAACATCAACGCATAAAACCTGGCTCGGATGCCACTGTTGGGGAACGTAGTAATTTCAAAAAATTCCTACGCACACGCAAGATCATGGTGATGCATAGCAACGAGAGGGGAGAGTGTTGTCCACGTACCCTCGTAGACCGAAAGCGGAAGCGTTAGCACAACGCGGTTGATGTAGTCGTACGTCTTCACGATCCGACCGATCAAGTACCGAACGCACGGCACCTCCGAGTTCAGCACACGTTCAGCCCGATGACGTCCCTCGAACTCCGATCCAGCCGAGTGTTGAGGGAGAGTTTCGTCAGCACGACGGCGTGGTGACGATGATGATGTTCTACCGACGCAGGGCTTCGCCTAAGCACCGCTACAGTATTATCGAGGTGGAATATGGTGGAGGGGGGCACCGCACACGGCTAAAAGATCAACGATCAATTGTTGTGTCCTTGGGTGCCCCCCTGCCCCCGTATATAAAGGAGCAAGGGGGAGGTGCGGCCGGCCAAGGGGAGAGGCGCGCCAGGAGGAGTCCTACTCCCACCGGGAGTAGGACTCCCTCCCTTCCATGTTGGAATAGGAGAGAGGGGGAAGAGGTGGAGGAGAGGAAGGAAAGGGGGGCGCCGCCCCCCTCTCCTTGTCCTATTCGGACTAGGGGGAGGGGCGTGCGGCCCTGCCCTGGCCGCCTCTCCTCTCTCCACTAGGCCCACTATGGCCCATTAACCCCCGGGGGGTTCCGGTAACCCCCCGGTACTCCGGTAAAATCCCGATTTCACCCGGAACACTTCCGATATCCAAATATAGGCTTCCAATATATCAATCTTCATGTCTCGACCATTTCGAGACTCCTCGTCATGTCCGTGATCACATCCGGGACTCCGAACAACCTTCGGTACATCAAAACATATAAACTCATAATATAACTGTCATCGAAACTTTAAGCGTGCGGACCCTACGGGTTCGAGAACTATGTAGACATGACCGAGACACATCTCCGGTCAATAACCAATAGCGGAACCTGGATGCTCATATTGGCTCCCACATATTCTACGAAGATCGGTCAGACCGCATAACAACATACGTTGTCCCCTTTGTCATCGGTATGTTACTTGCCCGAGATTCGATCGTCGGTATCTCAATACCTAGTTCAATCTCGTTACCGGCAAGTCTCTTTACTCGTTCCGTAATACATCATCCCACAACTAACTCATTAGTTGCAATGCTTGCAAGGCTTAAGTGATGTGCATTACCGAGAGGGCCCAGAGATACCTCTCCGACAATCGGAGTGACAAATCCTAATCTCGAAATACGCCAACCCAACAAGTACCTTCGGAGACACCTGTAGAGCACCTTTATAATCACCCAGTTACGTTGTGACGTTTGGTAGCACACAAAGTGTTCCTCCGGTAAACGGGAGTTGCATAATCTCATAGTCATAGGAACATGTATAAGTCATGAAGAAAGCAATAGCAACATACTAAACGATCGAGTGCTAAGCTAACGGAATGGGTCAGGTCAATCACATCATTCTCCTAATGATGTGATCCCGTTAATCAAACGACAACTCATGTATATGGCTAGGAAACATAACCATCTTTGATCAACGAGCTAGTAAGTAGAGGCATACTAGTGACACTCTGTTTGTCTATGTATTCACACAAGTATTATGTTTCCGGTTAATACAATTCTAGCATGAATAATAAACATTTATCATGATATAAGGAAATAAATAATAACTTTATTATTGCCTCTAGGGCATATTTCCTTTGGTGCGAGCGGAAGACGACCCGCTCGCCCTCCCCCGGCACCGGCGAGATCTCCCCCGCCGGCGGCACGCACGCCTTCACGTAGCCCGTGTCGGGAAGACGCCGTGTCTCGCGGAGAAAAGTGATGTGGTCCTCGTTGACGTTCGACCCGTCCTAGTCCCCTCCCCGCTCGCCCGCCATGGAGAGCTCAACGAAGAGAATGGCGCGGCAGGGAAGCTAAGAACGGTGCGGGGCAAAGAGCGCTCCGGCGTGGCTCGGGGGCGCTGCGGCGAGAGGAAGAGGAAGGAGGCAGGAGCGGGGTGAAGGGGCGCGCATGTTTCGCCGCTCCCTCTCCTCCCCCTACTTATAGCCTACGGGCTATGAAGCCGAGGGGGCGGGCGTGGGATCGTGGGATTAACTGTGCCCACGACCCCACGTTCCCACCTTTATCGCATGAGTTACTGTGCACGGTAACTCCGCGGGGAAACTCAACCGCCCGCCTCGGCCGCAGCGGATCCGTTCGCGTGCCGAGGCCCGGTGGTGGCGGGCCCAGCCTGCAGTCGCGTCCCATCACGCGCTTGGGCTGGCAGGCTGGCCCGGCTGGCTGACGCCATGTGGCACGCCCATGATGGGCGGCGGGCCTAGAAGCTTAGCTAACACGCCACCTAGTTCCCGTCGTTGCGTTTGAAGTTTCAGACAAATCCGACTGGACGTGGCCGACTCCTACCAGGTGGCTTGCCAGGAGTCGGATGAAGCTTCCGTCCAGAGCACCCGAGGGAAGAAACTGTTGAGGCTCCTCGGCTTCTCGGCCGCGGCACCTCACCAGCTTCGGGGACTACTGTCGGAGTAATGGGCCACGGGTAGCCTAACCCAAGTCCCCGAACCTTTCAAGACATCGGGGCCGGCTGCGCCCCTCAAAACGTCGAGATGAAGCGCCGCCTTCTGGTGGCCGGCTGGCTGAATGGCCGACTGCCAGAAGACGGCCATGCTCAGGAAGGCGGCTCCAAGACGGGCCGACTCCTAGCAGGCGGCCTCCAGAGAGGCCGGTCCCTAGCAGTCGGCCCATGGCGCCCTCAAAGTCTGCGCCCCCATTAAGAAGACAAGACGGTGCAAGGCTACAGTGTATCCCATCACCCCCGTATCCAGGGCCGGGCGTGGCCACAGTGCTCCATACAGGCGGAGATCTCCACCCGCGCGGCACTGTTGCCACTCCGCCCCTGACGTCACTCCTGTCAGGCAGAGCCCTGCTCCCACGACCGCCTGTCGGTACGGCCTGAAGACGGCGGGCCCTACCAGGCAGCGAGAGCCCGGAAGATGGCGGAGGCCAGACCAGACGGACCCAAGGGAGGCCGGCTCCTAGCAGTCGGCACACTCCTTCCCCAGGGCCCACGCGCCATTAACCAGATACGATGCGGAGTGGCTATAGTGATCTCCCGCCAGGCGGCGGGACTGTAGCCACGCCCCCTGACCGAGCGTGCGTCATTAGTGTTGCGGCTACAGTAATCAGCAGTCGGCAAGACCCGCGAGCAGCGGAGGTGGCATGTCGGCTCCGTACCAGACCAGTCGGCGGGGCCCACCATGCGGCGGGCCCCAGCAGCCGGCGGAGAAGCCGGCGACCAGAGAGACTGACAGTCGGGCCCTACACCCGGCCAGATTACCATTGTACCCCTGGGGGGTAGGCCAATATAAACCCCCCCAGGGCACCCATGCAAAGGGTTCCAACCTGTTAGAATTAGACTCACGCCTAGGGGGAGAGGAGAGCAAGCCCTGCCTTCTTCTACCTCTAGCATACAGCTTGAGGAGCACCATTGTACTCACTAGTGCCTTAGTGATCATGCGGAGACCCCGCAGAGCAAGACTAGGGGTGTTATCTCCTAGGAGAGCCCCGAACCTGGATTAAGTGCACTGGCGTTCGTGTCTATGCCTCATCCCGCTTTGAGGCACCGGCGACGTTCTACTCGCTCCCACCATGATAAGCCATCCATTGGCATATGTCGCACCCAACCCCCGACACCAGTCATCTTGTCTTCTGCCTACTTATCCTGTTTACACGCTACCTGTGCTCTGTGTATGTTTCATTTCATCATGATGACTATGCTACTATCTTGTTATGCATGCACCTGAGTACTTATTCTGGTGCTTGTATTTCGTCACTTAGCAAATTCCTGAAGTAGTATTTCCTCAGTGACAAATTTGTAAAAATCTCCTATTCACCCCCCTCTAGTCGATATAACACACTTTCAACGTGTCCTAGCAGTATGGGCCCTCGTGATGTCCTCGGACGCTACCATTTTCCTCTATGGGGGAAGAGGGCTCCTCTTCCCCTTCTTCTCCGTCTCTTTCCTCTTCGTCCGAGGAAAGAACTTGGATTTTCTCGGACCTAGCATCCACCGGATCTTGGATCCGAAGACCGTCCCTCTTCTTCTCCGGCTCCTTAGCCTTGGCCGGGGCCTTTGCAGGCACAATGATGACTCACAACTATAGGGGATCAATCGTAGTCCTTTCGATAAGTAAGAGTGTCGAACCCAACAAGGAGCAGAAGGAAATGACAAGCGGTTTTCAGCAAGGTATTATTTGCAGGCACTGAAATTGTCGGTAATAGATAGTTTGATGGCAAGGTAATTTGTAACGGGCAAATAATAGTAATGGTAACAAAGGTGCAGAAAGGTAGCCCAATCCTTTTTGTAGCAAAGGACAGGCTGGAATGGTCTCTTATAATAAGCAAAGCATTCTTGACGACACACGGGAATTCCATCTAGTTACTTTCATCATGTTTGTTTGATTCGCGTTTGTTACTTTGATAATTTGATATGTGGGTGGACCGGTGCTTGTGTGATGTTCTTACTTGAACAAGCCTTCCACTTATGATTACCCCCTCTCGCAAGCATCCGCAACTACGAAAGAAGAATTAAGATAAATCTAACCATAGCATGAAACATATGGGTCCAAATCAACCCCTTACGAAATAGCGCATAAACTAGGGTTTAAGCTTCTGTCACTCTAGAAACCCATCATCTAATAACTACTCCACAATGCCTTCCCTTAGGCCCAAAGATGGTGAAGTGCCCTGTAGTCGACATTCACATGACACCACTAAAGGAAGCAACAACATACATACCATCAAAATATTGAATGAATACCAAATTCACATAATTATTTATGACAAGATTTCTCCCATGTCCTCAAGAACAAACGCAACTACTCACAAATCATATTCATGCTCAAGATCAGAGGGGTATTGAATAGCATCAAGGATCTGAATATATGATCATGCACCAAATAAACCAACGAGCATCAACTACAAGATGTAATCAACACTACTAGCAACCCATAGGTACCAATCTAAGGTTTTGAGACAAAGATTGAATACAAGAGATGAACTAGGGTTTGAGATGAGATGGTTCAGGTGAAGATGTTGATAAAGATTGGTCCTCCCACGATGAGAGGATTGTTGGTGATGATGATGGCTTTGATTTCCCCTCTCGGAGGGATGTTTCCCCGGCGGAATCACTCCGCCGGAGAGCAAAAGTGCTCCTGCCCAAGTTCCACCTCGAGACGGCGGCGCTTCATCCTGAAACCTTCCTTCTGATTTTTTCTAGGGCAAATGGCATCATATAGGAGAAGCTGGGCCCCGGAGGCCTGCCAGGGGGGCCAAAAGCTCGGGGGCCGCGCCCCTAGGCTTGTGGCTACCTGGTGGGTCCCCATCTGGTATTTCTTTCGCCAATATTTTTAATATATTCCAAAATAATTCTCCATCAATTTTTAGCTCATTTGGAGTTGTTTAGAAAAATTTCCTCCGATATAGCCCTTTTGGTCCAGAATTCCAGCTGCCGGCAATCTCCCTCTTTATGAGAAACTTGCAAAATAAGAGAGATAAGGCATAAGAACTGTATTATAAAGTGAAATAACAGTCCATAATGCAATAAATATCAACATAAAAACATAATGCAAAATGGACGTATCACACCACGCCCAAGAGAGCCTGCTGCTCGGGGGTCCGTGGATCCTCGGGCAGCAGCGCCAAGCAAGAACCATTGGACGCCCATTTCTAGAAGAAGGGAAGGGAGATTTAGACAAAAGCAAAATACAAAGCTAATGTTGAACATATAAAGCGGTATTTACCTCAGAGGAACCGCGCGCGGAGTTGTAGCCACAGTCTGGCCCGTCGGTGGGGAATTCATGTTGGCACGGCTTGAAGAGAGTCGTCCACATCCCATCAATGTTGGTGCGCAAGAATTTCTGCAGTGCAGGCGTGTCATCAGGCTTGTAAGGCTACTATGAAGCCACCACGTCCTGTAGTGGGAGGATGTATCGGTGCAGCATCACATCCACCACGTCCACCAGCTTGTGCTTCTTCTTGAGGGTGTGAATCCTCTCCTGGAGGGCTTCGACCTCATCTGGATTACCCCACTCTAGGCCCTGCTTCTGCTAAGACACCAACTTCCTCCGGGGTGCCCCTATGAAGGCGGGGTCCGTGGCCTGGCCTGCGGCGAGAGGCTCGGTGATATAGAACCACTCGCGCTGCCAGATCTTGACGGTCTCAATGAAGGTCCCCTCCAGCCAGATCAGCTTTTGGAGCTTACTAATCATGGCGCCACCACACTCGGTGAATTCGGCACCTCCACTCTTCGGCTTGACACAGAAGGTCTTCAGCCATAAGCCGAAGTACGACTCTACACGGAGGAAGGCCTCACACACTATAATGAAAGTGGTGAGGTGTAGAATGGAATTCGGGGCTAGGTTATGGAAATCTAGCCCATAGAAGAACAAGATCCCCTGCACGAAGGGGTGCAGGGGGAACCCCAGACCTCGGGCGAGGTGGGGGCTGAAGATGACCCGCTCCCCTGGGTTGGGAGTGGGGACGCGCTGATCGGGCTCTAGGGCCCAGCAGGCGGTATCGGCGAGAATGTACCCCGCCGCGCAGAGCTCAGCGATGGTGCCTCAGTGACCTTGGAGGCCACCCACCTCCCCTTCACGTCCGCATCGGCCATTGGTGCGGATGCAGAAGCTTGGAAGGAGTCTTTTGGGCTTGAGAATGAGATAGGGAATGCGAAGGCCTAGAGGGTTTGAGCGTTGCAGCAGGAGGAAAGCGTGGGAGTATGGATTCTACCCCTCTTGCTCTTTATAAGCCAGTAAAAGGTGAAGCATCCCTCTGTTCCGCCGTAAAAATTGCCACGTTTCGGCCTATCGCGCCATTATGGCCGCTTGGGGAGAAACAATTGATTGATGATATCCCCTAAAATGCGGGGCACGATCTCCGTTTTGATGCGACGTGCCAATAAGAGGTTTGCCTCGAACCGCAATTTGAATAAGTAATGGCTGACGTGTGTAATGTCAGGAGTGGTGACACTTCGGTAAAGGATGTCAATAAGTGGCTCCCGAGCTCATCTACACTACTAGTCCTTGAGACTAAACAAGCTTTTCACTTCGTATAAATAAAAGTGCGTCTTGGGCAGCACATGGTTGTATTTTCCTGGGCCTCCATCAAAAGGGGAAATAATAACCAATTAAAGGGCTCATGAGTTTCGTGTGATACCCATCCGAGGACATGGAACTTGCCTGCTAAGGCGAAGATTCCCTGGCCAAAGATGTTTTCCGAGGAAGGTTGTCAACCTTGGCTTTGAAGACAAATTCGGGGGCTACTGGCGGTGTCGTGGACTAGGGGGTCCTAGCCCAGCCGGACTAATGTATGGGCCGAACCACCAGCCTATTAAGGAGGGAGGACTCCGGAGGCTTTCAATGTGCGGCGATCGAAGACTTATCGTGTACTTCAAGCATATCTGATTATATTCGGCATGTAGATTCTTAAATGGCAACAGACCATGTGTAACCCTAGATACCAATGGCACCTATATAAACCAGAGGGTTTAGTCCGTAGGGCCATTCATACACCCATTCATCATACCCCTAGGGTTTAGACCACAACTCACGATCTCGAGGTAGATCTACTATGTACTTTGATACTTCCATAATATAAGCAAGAGCGGGACGTAGGGTTTTACCTCCATAGAGAGGGCCCGAACCTGGGTAAACTTTGTGTATGTTCTCTCATGTTACCCACGATCCGATCTAACAGCTCGGGGCCCCCCTACCCGAGATCTGCTGTTTTGACACCGGCAGGACCTAAGATCGCCTACTTCGTCATGATCTACCTTGATTGAGGCTACACCTTTGTGGTCGTAAGCCATGATGGCATAGGTTTGTTGCTCATTCGTGGAGCCTTCACGGGTGTAGTCCTTTGTGGATCTCGCAACCGGGATCTCCGTGATCCTAGAATCTCAATGGTTCGAAACCTCCATCAATATGGAGTACGATAGCACCAACGATCCGAACCACGAAAAAAAAATCGTCAAGTCTCTCCGTGTTTGTGTTCTCCTAACTTCACCCTTTACTTATGCAAGTTATTTTCTTCCGTTGCTTTACTTTTGTAGACTTGCATGGGTGTTTATAGACCACCACTGGAAAAGCTTAGCATTGCCAAAACCATTCACCCAATAGTTGCTAGATTATAATCACTAGTTACGAGAGGCAGGTTATAGCCACTTAGTTACCAGGTTATAGTAACTTGATTACCAGATTACTACTATCAGTTATCTCCTCCCCTGAATTTCACGGGGTGGGCCTCTTCTCCTCTCTAATCTCCAATCAAAAACTGCCACGTAGCTACAAACCATAGAATCCGTAAAATCCGCCCATGAGTTATTACTCATGGAAAAAAATGTCATCACAAGACAAAGCATGCCCACCTATGCTATTTTGAATCTCTGATATATCAGATATTTATTTATTTATTTATTTTCGCAGGTGATATATCAGATATCGCGCCGTATATCTATAAGCTAGCGGGTGGTGATACACGATCGTACCCTGCTAGATCACTTTTCTCAGCTTCAACAATAAATCCAAAAATGTAAATGCCAAAAAGAACAAAAGCAGCAACGAAATGAAACAAAAGCATACATAGGCAACAAAAAAGTAGTCTACTCTACCTGGAAGCGGAAGCATCACGAAAACCAGTAGCAGGAAAGCCATTGAGCACGGTCGCAAGAACAACAAGGACACCATCTTTTTCCAAAAAGAAAAGAAGAGACTAGAGGGTGAACCCTCTGATTTCAACCCCAAGAAAAGCGTCATATGTGTACAGAAGGTTCAGGGGTATGCATGCAGAAACAAACATAACCGCAGCTAGGCTGCATGGTCGATCGGATACTTGTTTCCGAAGATACGAATAAAAAGCCGAGGGCCGGGGAAAAAGAAATATTTTTTGCAAAGAGAAACGGAACAACAAGGACGGGTACTTATGCCGAACACTAAGAACCATGATTATATAAAGAAATGATAATAGCTCGCCTCGATCGACACTCGACAGTGTGTAGTGGAGACGCTATTAACGCAACCAAAGACAAAAGCCGCAAAGGATTCCACACACCAACACCAACACTGCAGCCAACAAGTCTTCTTCTACCTCCCCCCTGAACCCATTCCATTCCCTTCTCTCTCTCTCTCTCTCGCTGCCTGGCCAGGTAGCTTCTCTCTCTCCTCCACGCTCCTGCCGACAAAAACAAGAAACGACGTAGCACGGTAGCAGCAAAGAGAAAGAGAGAGAGACCACTGGTAGCCAAGGGTGGGAGAGAAGCAGGAGTGCCGCTGCCGATCGACCATGGAGCCGGGCCCCGACGCGCCTCGCGGCGAGGGAGCGAGCGCGCCGGAGGAGTCTGGACCGTCCTCATCCTCGGTGGCCGTGGAGAAAGCTGAAGAGCCACAGGCACAAGCGCAGCCGCCGGAAGGAGGAGGCCAGCAAGTCGCACTGCAGGAGCACCTGCAGCCGCAGCCGCTGTCGCAGCAGCCGCCGGTGCCAGCGGGGCTGAGCCGCTACGAGTCGCAGAAGCGCCGCGACTGGAACACGTTCCTGCAGTACCTGCGCAACCACAAGCCGCCGCTGACACTCGCGCGGTGCAGCGGCGCGCACGTCATCGAGTTCCTCAAGTACCTGGACCAGTTCGGCAAGACCAAGGTGCACGCCGACGGCTGCGCCTACTTCGGCCAGCCCAACCCGCCGGCTCCGTGCGCGTGCCCGCTCCGACAGGCATGGGGCAGCCTCGACGCGCTCATTGGCCGCCTGCGCGCCGCCTACGAGGAGTCCGGCGGCCGCCCTGAGTCCAACCCCTTCGCCGCGCGCGCCGTGCGCATCTATCTGCGCGAGGTGCGCGAGGCGCAGGCCAAGGCGCGCGGGATACCCTACGAGAAGAAGAAGCGCAAGCGCGGCAGCACGTCCGCCCCCGCGGCGCCGCCTCCCGTTGTCACCGCCGCGGAGGCGGCAGCGACCTCCGGAGGCGGCGAGGACGACGAGGACGAGCCGTCACAGTCCGCTGAGCAACAGCACACAACGCCAGCGTCTCCTCCGACTAGAAGTAGTAGCGCCGGCGCTACTAGTACCACCGCAGCGGCGGCAGCCACAACGACGACGACGACAACGAGAGGGAAGGAGAAGGAAGCGGCAGAAGGATCAGCGTGATAAGTGTAGACCATCAAATTACCCTTTTGATTATTCCATCGCATCCAAATTCTAATCTCTGCACCATCATAATTTTAGTTGTTTGTTATTATAATTACTGTGCTGTTATGATTTGTTGGATATATATATATATATAAGAGAGAGGTCTAAGTAGTTCGTATAGGATCATGATATGACGGGGTACATCGTATCATCAAAGAAAATCCGTGCATGAAAACTTGATAAGAAATAATTAATCTCCCAAATAGGTGAAAGAGATAACTTTCCTTGCTTAGTTTGTTGTGATCAATCACGCTCCACTGTTTGTTGATTTGGGTGCAATAGGGACACATTGATATGAATGCCTAGCCCTATAGGTCCTGCTGATTAGCAACCGAACAAATTTGTCTTAGTGCCTTCCCTAATCGTGGTCATTATTATACTCCATATTTTCTCTCCATTTCTTGGTCCCATTCATCACGCTTTCAGTCTCAACGGACACTCTTCGGAAAGGGACGTACAAATTTCTGAACAGTGGCTGATGAGGCCTCAGTTATATATACAGTTTCGTACAGCATTAGCTGAGATGTCCTTGCACAAGGAAGAAAATTAAGAATTTTTTCTTTGACTTCGGAGACAATGGGCAGTACTCTTAACAATACATGTGTGATTTAACAATTTTCATGTGGTCTGTGAAATGTATGAACACAGGGAGGTATGCACATACACGAAAAGTAGCACATGACATGTCGGTATCGATACGTATAAATCAGTATAACATAAGCTTTCTCGAATCCATATACTTTCTTCTGTTGTCATCTTACTTCTTTTTCAAGTGCAATGCCGTCCCTCTCGTCTTTTCCTTTCGGTTTCCTTCTGTTTTTGTTTTCTGGTGATCTCATCGCCTTTCTTTTCTCATCTGTGGTTGCCGGTACGATACGTTCTTGTTTTCTTCTAATTTATATGTGCTTACACCTGGAATATCTATTATACTTACTCATAGAGAGTTCATGGAGCTCGCATGCAGGCCTAGAAAATTTGTCCAATGGAAGATGTACACATATGGATATTTTGTGTAGAGCTTAATTACATAAATGCATACCTAGTTAGGACTAGTTCTACATGAATTTTTTAGATGCATCACATAAAATTGGTGAAATGGAGATTTTTGTGAGTGTTAATTTACATAAGATGTGTGTATTTACTCGATGTAGGTTGTGCTCCTGTTTGGCAAAAAATTACTCCTTCCCTCCAAATATGTAAAGCCCCGTCGATTTTGAGTCTAACTTTGACTTTATAATCTTGACTAACAATGAACTACTCCCTCCGTTCCTAAATATAAGTCTTTGTAGAGATTTCACTAGGTGGACTACATACGGAGCAAAATGAATGAATCTACACTTAAAATGCATCTATATACATCCGTATGTGGTTCATAGTGAAATCTCTACAAAGACTTATATTTAGAAACGGAGGGAGTATATGCCACCAAAGTTATACCATTGCAAACCTCTTCTGAATACGAATCCAACGGTATAAATTTTGTGGCATGTAATTCATATTTTATTTTGTTAGTTAGATTCGTGATTAAGTTTAGGCTCAAAATTCAAAGAGGCCTTATATATCTGGAGTGTATATGATGCTATTTTTTCTTGAAAGAGATGCTCTTATCGTCTGTTAAATTATATACGCTCATAATCATAGTAGTTATGGAGTGCGTAACTTCAAAAGTGATATTGAAATATTGACTTAGCATGCAGTAATATTGCAGTTTTAAACAAGTGTGTGTTCTGATTCCATGGATGACTACTACTGTATATAACCTAGATTTGCCGGCTCTTACACAGTCACACTATTTGACAAATTGCTACGCAAGTATTTTATACTACTCCAACATGAGTTCTATATATTGTGCAAAGGATTTGTAGGGCACACGCGATCCCCAAGATGTGGTTATATTTGTTTTATGAACGAAGGCTGGAAGGCCACAATAATGCATAATATCAAATGTAGAACCGACATACCAGCTAGCTGTTCCATTTGTTCTTTCTGAATAGATGTAAAGCACATGATTCTCCAAAATGAGCTGAACAAAACACTCGGTTGTTCGAGGGATACTTTCTTGCAGCTCACATGTATACATATACTCAGGATCCAAACACAAGCTAGTGAAGCTACGGCATAAACTGTACTAGTAGGCTAATATACTCGGGATCCAAGTGATCTCAGAAAAAGAAAAAAAGAGGATCCGAGGATTATAGCGATCCAAGCTGGTGAACCTGCGTTGGAGATTTTTGGCCGACAGTCGGTCAGAAGGAAATCTAGTACTGGTACTACACTAGTACAGCATGCATGGGACGGTTTGAAAATTGAAAAATTCTACTTGTTGTACAGTGGCAGATGAACAGTCCCTCGCCGCTCTCAAAAGGCGCCGCCACATGCAGGAACACACATGCAATTATTTCTTCGAGGGCGTAGTCCGTACATGATGCGCTGCGCCTAATATTCATTGTGTCTGGGGCGACCCTCCTGTTCAACTCGAGGGAGAGAGAGAGAGTTCTATCTAGGTTGCACCTGTGGGTTGGGTAGGTCTCGTTCTTTCCTTTGCTTGTTCGCTCTGCCTTCATTTGTGAACGTCTTTGGTTCTTTGTGCGTGCCTTTTTCCCGGCCCCGCGCGCGCCACTTTCGTCCCGCTCCGCCCCGCGCCCCGCGCCCCGCTGGACCTCACTTTTGAACTGACGTCACGTCGGAGACACGGCGGGCCCACGCAGTCAGCGAGAGTGCAGACGACGATGATAAGCCCTCTGCTGACCTCTGCTGCCTTGCTGCCTTGCGTGCTGTGGCAGTCCTTCACTCGTGTAGTACGCGGGGCTCTGCCGATGGGCTGCTTGGGCCGGCCTGACCTCTCTGGGTTCGAGTTGGGTCAGAAACCCAGCACTGACGTCAGACCCAGCCCGGGTCCATGTCTGAATAACAAAAACAAGGGACAATTGTTTCTAAAAAGAAGAGGGCAATTACATTTGAGCCCCTGATTGTGTCACACTTGTCTATTTTGCCCCAAACCAGAGCCTTTATGTTTTTTCTCTTCTATCATGATTACGTTCTATCAACGCCGTTTGACCGTGAGAGAAAATTTGCAGGATGATCTTGCCCCTTCTTACAAGTAGGCCCGATGACTATAATGAGATGCCCTTTCTCTTACATGTGGGTCAGCGCGTCCGCATCTGTTCACAAGAGCAAAACTAAAGCACACACGGAACTTAAAGCAACAGGGATTAGTACATTTCCCGTGGTCATGGACATTTGCGGATACACAGACGCTGTCGGCCTGCATCCCTGTGTGGGACCCAACCAGGAAAAAAAGAAAACACAACATGTCACTTACACGTGGGACCCAACAAAAAAATGTAAAATACTTCAAAAAATGAAAAAAAAACTCTCTCTCTCTCTCTCTCTATCTTTCTCTCTTTCTTGAACGGCAACATCAACATGGATGTAGGCTCGCCAAGTGAGACACCGTGCGACTTTGTGGCCCTTCCTCCCCTCTCACCCTTCTCTTCTGTGATCAAGGCTTTGTGTATGGCGGAAAACACGTCGATTATGCCGGTGCTCTATGTTTTGAGCTCTTTGCATTTACCCCTCCTCCAGCCGCTCCGTGAGCGGCGCCCAGAACTCTCGTTGCTCTTTCCTGCTAGCTCCAGTGCGGCGGCGGTGTGTATGTCTGCCCTTCGACGTTTAAAACATTGATGCACCACTAGCTAGTGAGCTCGTGTTAATGCTTAGGTAACCCCAATCCTCCGTTAGCTTAACTCTATCTGCTAATGAGACACTGACCAGTGGGCCATCGTTTGTGAACACAAGTAAAGCAATGTGATAATGGTTGAATACATGTCATCGTGGTCTGGTCTCATGGTTTGCCTAGTGAAGCTGACTAGGTTGCCCTTGACCCTGTCCCATGGTGCCCTTTGATATCTGGTTTGGATGGCGAAGGTTCCCTGCCTTTTCCCCCAGTAGTGACCCTATGTATCTTTATCAACTCTTCTTCCGCTGCTACTCCGAGTTGGTAACGATCTGATGTAAACCCTGTGCATCTTCATAGTGATGCTAGGAACTTGATCCATAGGCAGATTTTTTTGTTTCATACTACATATCCCAACGCGAGCAGCCCAGTGTGTCATGTCCCTCTTGAGGGGGTCCTGGATTAAGGGGTCCTCGGGCGTCCGGGCTATGTGACGTGGGCCGGACTAATGGGCCACGAAGATACAAGATAAAAGACTTCTTCCCATGTCCGGATGGGACTCTCCTTTGCGTGGAAGGCAAGCTTGGCCTTCGGATATGAAGATTCATTTCCTTGTAAACCGACTCTATACATCCCTAGGTCCCTCCGGTGTCTATATAAACCAAAGGGTTAGGTCCGTAGAGGACAATCATAATCATACAGGATAGACATATAGGGTTTAGCCATTACGATCTCGAGGTAGATCAACTCTTGTAAACCCCATATTTATCCAAGATAATCAAGCAGGAAGTAGGGTATTACCTCCATCGAGAGGGCCCGAACCTGGGTAAACATCGTGTCCCTGTCTCCTGTTACCTTCAATCCTCTGACGCACAGTTCGGGACCCCCTACCCAAGATCTGCCGGTTTTGACACCGACATTGGTGTTTTGATTGAGAGTTCCTCTATGGCGTCGACAACAGGATTGATGGCTCGCCTTGTTATCAAGAACAGTATCACTTCCAGAGAAGCCCTGGCCTCAGGCCAAACCCTCCGGGTGGGCAGCTTTACCATGGCAGCCCGTTCGGCCTTTAAGCCGATGATGACTTCCCAAGTCATCGAAAATCGCCTCCGTGTTGACCCCGAATACTCCAAACGGATGGATCCAGCGGATTTGTCGTCTTTAAACGAACTCCTGGACCGCCCTGGGGGTCGCTTTAGACTATGATCGGATTGGGCTTAAACCCAATCAGAGAGAAAGCAAATCTCCGCCGGTCACCCATCAGATAGCGGTCGTAGAGGAGCAAAACAACGAGTCTTCCCCTATGTTGAAAACAAGCTATGTTCAGATTTCCGAGCTCGAAGAGCCGGATACCCGTCCGCGGGGGGACACTCCCAGTCCTCCGAACTTAGAACCGGGCGTTGAGCCTAAAGAATCATTGGACATCCTAGAGCCACTAAAAAACTCGGAAGTTTTTCAAACTCCGGACTCCATATTGGGTCAGTGTTCGGATTTAACGCCCCCCACCCACCACAAGAAATATTCGCCAAGCAATTCCGGTCCCCCGGATATATGCGACCTCATGTATGTACGGCAGCAGTCTCAGGAAACAGTCCATCACTTCTGGGCCAGATTCCTCCTTGTCAAGGACAAGATTAAAGATTGCTGCGACGAGGATTGCACGGACGAAGGAATCCTCAACGCCCTCAACCACCGTCGCGTACTACACTTTGCTGACTTGGCAACAATAGTACAGAAGTACTACGCAATGGAAAGCCCCTGGAAAACTCAGACAACTCGCTGGGAATCACCGGCCTTCATGCCACCTCCCTGGCGGGCAAAAAGGATGCACCCTCGCGGGGCACCCGACCCCGTGGGCAAGAAAATTAAACCCATTACGGGACGTGGAACCGTTCTTGAGGGATGGCTCGATAAGCCATGCAAGATACACACGACACCGGATTCCGAACCAACCCACAACCTTAGAGCATGTTGGATACTCCGTCAAGTGGCCAAGAGCGCCGAGGACATCCTCACCAAAAATACCTCAGAGCAGTACTCTCCGGAATACAACGACCTCAGAGTATTGATGGTCTTTGAGACTTTCGCTTCAAACAATCGGCGCAAGAGGGCACTCCGTGACCTCACCGAAGTCTGCCAAGTCGCAGCAATAAATCCCTGGAACGACACGGCCATAACTTTTAATGCCGATGATGAACCAAAATTCCGGTCGGTCCGGGCACCAGCCGTCTTGGTCCTCAATCCAATTGTGGATGGCTTTCGGCTCACTAAAGTGCTCATGGACGGCGGCAGCAGGCTGAACCTCATCTACGAGGACACGCTCAATAAAATGCAAATAGACAGAAGCCGCATCGAGCAAAGTAATATGACTTTTCGAGGAATCATTCCTAGTCGGGAAGCAAGATGCGCAGGAAAAATTAAACTCGACGTGGTATTCGGCACGCCGGAGAACTATCGGTCCGAAGAGTTAACCTTCCAAGTGGCCCCTTTCAACAGTGGGTATCACGCCCTGTTGGGGCGAGATGCATTCACGCGCTTTCAAGCCATACCTCATTACGGGTATATGAAGCTCAAGATGCCCGGGCCCAACGGTATTATCACTCTCGCCAGTGATCCGGACATAGCACTCCGCGCCGAAAACAAAACCGCATCCCTGGTCCTCGAGGCACTATTCGAGGCCCTTGCAGCCGAAGAATTAACCCCACTACGCTCCACGGTGGATAGGGACGATGTAATCCTCGATAAGCGGCCCAAATCCACCTCCTTCAAACCAGCAGACAAAATAGTCAAATTTCAAGTTCACCCGACGGACCCCAAGAAGACAGCTTCCAACCGGGTACAGCTGGACCCGACGGTTGACGCCGCATTACGCGTGTTCCTATGCGAGAACTGGGACATATTCGCCTGGCACCCTTCTGATATGCCAGGAATCCCATGCGGATTAGCCGAACACAACCTCAATATATTGAAGGGATACAAGCCGGTCAAGCAAGCACGGCGGCGTTTTTCCGAACCCAAACGACAAGCTATGGGGGAGGAGCTAGCCAAGTTAATTTAGGTCGGGTTCATCAGAGAAATAAAACACCCAGACTGGCTAGCAAACCTGGTGATGGTACCAAAGAAGGATAAATCCTGGCGCCTGTGTGTCGATTTCAAAGACCTCAACAAGGCCTGCCCTAAGGATCCCATCCCCCTCCCCCGCATCGATCAGATCATTGATGCTACTGCAGGACACGACCCACTGTGTTTCCTCGACGCATACTCTGGTTACCACCAAATCAAAATGAAGGAGGTTGATCAAGCCGCAACGGCATTCATTACCCCATACGGGCCTTTCTGCTTCAACACTATGCCCTTCGGGCTGAAAAACGCTGGCGCCACCTACCATTGCATGATTCAAACATGCCTGGAGAAACAAATCGGCAAAACGGTCGAGGCATATGTGGATGACGTCGTCATCAAAACTAAGCACGTCGAGTCACTAGTAGACGACCTACGTCTCACATTTGACAACCTCCGTACATATGAAATCAAACTCAATCCAGAAAAGTGTGTCTTCGGCGTCCCCGCCGGAAAACTGTTGGGCTTCATCATTTCCAATAGAGGAATGGAGGCGAACCCAGCCAAAATCCAAGCTTTTCACAATTGGCTACACCAACAGACCTCAAACAGGTCCAAAAACTAGCCGGATGTGTGGCAGCTTTAAGTCGCTTTATCTCCAGATTAGGAGAAAAGGCATTGCCACTATATCGCCTACTCCGACGCACTGACCACTTCGAGTGGATGGACGCGGCAACGGCCGGACTGGAAGAAATAAAAGCTCTTCTAGGGAGCAACCCAATCCTGGCCGCGCCGACCGTCGGCGAACCCATGTTATTATACATCTCCGCAACACACCAGGTGGTGAGTTGTGACGCCCGGATAATTAGGCTACAGTAATCCCACGTTAATGATGCCACGTCACCTCGATTACTGTTGCTAATCTCGCGTTAGTTCGAAACCGGTTCGAATTCAAATTCAAAATCAAGCAAACAATAAAATATTTTCAAATATTAAAACTAAAATGTTGGGGTGTTGCCGAATAATTCATGAGTAATAATGGTGGAGAAACCAACATTCTTATAATATTTAAATTCACTAAAATAACCAAAGCTTAGGGCAAAACAATTAATTTAATGCCTTTTATAAAGTTATAATAATATAACTAAATTAGTAGTGTGCCAAAATAATTATGGCACTGGCCTAATTAGTAATACTAATTTAGGTGCTAACTTGGTATTTTATAAAACTAAAATAATAGAAACTATAAATGAAAACAGTAAAGAAATAAAAGAAAAATAAGAAAAAGTAAAACAAAACCAAAGAAAAAAGGAGAAAACCTCCCCTCCCGTTGGGCCTCGGCCCAGCTGGCCGACCGGCCGGCCCAGCCGCCCCCATCTCTGGCCTACAAGGCCACTACCCCCCCAGAAACCCTAACCCATTGCCCCCGTCGCCCCACTTCGCCCCCACCGTTCCCCTCGTCCCCTCACCCGCGCCGCCACACGCACGCACGTATGCTCAGTGGAGCGGGCGCTCGACACCCGAGCCGCCACTCCCCTGAGGCCGCCGCCCGCCGGCGCCGAGCACCGCCATCCCCGACCTCCTGCTGCAACATCGCCGTCTCCCCTCGCTTCGGCGAGCCGTGAAGCCATCGCCTCCGCCCAGCGACTCCTCCGTCCTTCGGCGCTCGTCCCCGCCGTCCCGAACCTCTCCTGCAACTCGGCCGCCCCTACGCATCATCGTCGGCCTCCCCGAACCCGCTGCCAATGCCCTACAGCAGTAACGTGAGGCCCTCTGTTGATTCCCCCTCCCCCTACGTACTCCTTCGCCGTAGGGTGCCAACGCCGACGCGCCCGAGCTCTTGCCTCCTCCCGCGTCGATGCTGCCTCTGCCCCGCCGTCGTAGCTGCTTTTGCTCGCCACTGCTCGCCGTGCCCGCTGCCCCGCTGGACGCGCCGCACGCCCTCCACCGCGGCCTCCCGCACGCCAGGCCGTCGCCGGAGTTGTGCTCCCGAGCACCTCCGCCACCTCTGTGGCTCGCCGGCGTGCACGGCGCACGCATCCGTGCTTAAACCAACGGGCTGGCTCACTGACGTGTGGGCCCGTCCAAATTAATTAGGACCTAAATGCTAATTAGCACTAACCGGCACCCTAATAGCCACTAACATGTGGGGCCACTTAGCTAATTATTTAGTTTGGTTAAATAAAACTCTCTTAAAAAAATGACCCACTGACGGACGGGGCCCACCTGCTAATTACTTTATTAGATCGACCTAACCTTCTGTTAGCTATTTGAGTCAGTGACTGTTGGGTCCCACTGCGCCCTGTTGACCAAGTCAACTGCTGACTGGGATGCCCCAGTCAATGACATGTGGGCTCACTTGATCCTGTTGACCAGTCAATTTTGACTGGTCTGTTGACTGTACCTGCTGACTGTACCCCTCTGGCCCCACTGTCAGCCACACTGCCAAGTTGCTGTGTACACTTCTGTGTGCACTTCGCATTTATCTATTTATTTATTTTGAAATTAAATAAATTCCAGGATTTTTAGGAATTGAATAAAACTTTGAAAATTAAAATAAAATAATCAGTAACTCGGATGAAAATACTTTGTACATGAAAGTTGCTCAGAACGACGAGACGAATCCGGATACGCAGCCCGTTCGTCCGCCACACATCCCTAGCATAGCAAACACGCAACTTTCCCCCTCCGGTCCATCTGTCCGAAAACGCGAAACACCGGGGATACTTTCCCGGATGTTTCCCCCCTTCGTCGGTATCACCGCCTGCCGCGTTAGGGCACACCTAGCACCGCGCATTGTCATGTCTTCCATCGTCATGCTTATGTTTGCATTGTATTTATTGTTTCTTCCCCCTCTTCTGTCGTTAGACACGGAGACCGATGCCGCTGCTACCTAGTACGACTACGGTGTGGACGACCCGTCCTTCTTGCCAGAGCAACCAGGCAAGCCCCCCCCCCACTTGATCACCAGATATCACCTATACTGCTTGCATTAGAGTAGTGTAGCATGTTACTGATTTCGGTTAATCCTATTCTGTTGCATAGCCTGTCATTGTTGCTATAGTTGTTACCCTTACCTGCTATCCTACTGCTTAGTATAGGATGCTAGTGTTCCATCAGTGGCCCTACACTCTTGTCCGTCTGCCATGCTATACTACTGGGCCGTGATCACTTCAGGAGGTGATCACGGGTATATACTATATACTTTATATACATGACACATGTGGTGACTAAAGTCGGGTCGGCTCGTTGAGTACCCGCAAGTGATTCTGATGAGGGGGCTGAAAGGACAGGTGGCTCCATCCCGGTAGAGGTGGGCCTGGGTTCCTGACGGCCCCCGACTGTTACTTTGTGGCGGAGCGACAGGGCAGGTTGAGACCACCTAGGAGAGAGGTGGGCCTGGCCCTGGTCGGCGTTCGCGGATACTTAACACGCTTAACGAGATCTTGGTATTTGATCTGAGTCTGGCCATTTGGTCTATACGCACTAACCAACTACGCGGGAACAGTTATGGGCACTCGACGTCGTGGTATCAGCCGAAGCTCTTCTTGACGTCAGCGACTGAGCGGCGCGCGCCAGATTGGACTGGAACGCCTCTAGGCTAGGTCTGCTTCCGGCCGCGTACGCAACATGCAGGTGTGCAATGGGTGATGGGCCCAGACCCCTGCGCGCATAGGATTTAGACCGGCGTGTTGACCTCTCTGTTGAGCCTAGGTGGGGCTGCGGCGTGTTGATCTTCCGAGGCCGGGCATGACCCAGAAAAGTGTGTCCGGCCAAATGGGATCGAGCGTGTTGGGTTATGTGGTGCACCCCTGCAGGGAAGTTTATCTATTCGAATAGCCGTGTCCCTCGGTAAAAGGACGACCCGGAGTTGTACCTTGACCTTATGACAACTAGAACTGGATACTTAATAAAACACACCCTTCCAAGTGCCAGATATAACCCGGTGATCGCTCTCTAATAGGGCGACGAGGAGGGGATCGCCGGGTAGGATTATGCTATGCGATGCTACTTGGTGAACTTACCATCTACTCTCTTCTACATGCTGCAAGATGGAGGTGGCCTGAAGCGTAGTCTTCGACAGGATTAGCTATCCCCCTCTTATTCTGGCATTCTGTAGTTCAGTCCACCGATATGGCCATTTACACATATACCCATGCATATGTAGTGTAGCTCCTTGCTTGCGAGTACTTTGGATGAGTACTCACGGTTGCTTTTCTCCCTCTTTTCCCCCTTTCCCTTCTACCTGGTTGTCGCAACCAGATGCTGGAGTCCAGGAGCTAGAGATCCCGAGGATGATTCTACATGGAGTTCGGCTTCGAGGAGTAGTTTAGGAGGATCCCAGGCAGGAGGCATGCGCCTCTTTCGATCTGTATCCCAGTTTGTGCTAGCCTTCTTAAGGCAAACTTGTTTAACTTATGTCTGTACTCAGATATTGTTGCTTTCGCTGACTCGTCTATGATCGAGCACTTGTATTCGAGCCCTCGAGGCCCCTGGCTTGTATTATGATGCTTGTATGACTTATTTATGTTGTAGAGTTGTGTTGTGATATCTTCCCGTGAGTCCCTGATCTTGATCGTGCACATTTGCGTGCATGATTAGTGTACGGTCAAATCGGGGGCGTCACATGAGTGCGGTGCTCGTCGTCGAACGAGAGGAGGACGGACATAAATTCCCACTTCAGAAACCGGTATACTATGTATCCACTGTCCTCACACCATGCAAATCCCGGTAACCTCATTACCAAAAGATAGCATATGCGGTCTTCATGGCATCCCGGAAGCTACGACACTACTTCTAAGAGTGCTCGATCACGGTGGCTTCCGAAGTACCACTCAATGACATAATAAACAACCGCGACGCTACATGCCGGATTGCCAAATGGGCCACTGAGCTCTTGCCATTCGATATAACATACAAACCACACCGAGCCATTAAATCCCAAGTACTGGCCGACTTCGTCGCAGAATGGACAGAGGCCGAACTCCCTAAAGAGTACAGCACATATTCCAACTGGGTCATGCACTTTAATGACTCTAAAATGCTGGCCGGTTTAGGAGCGGGCGTTGTCTTAACGTCCCCCACAGGAGACACGGTCCAGTACGTACTCCAAATATTATACACAGACTCCAATAATGCAGCCGAATACGAGGCCTTATTGCACGGTCTTCGGATGGCTGTCTCCATGGGCATACAACGCCTAGAGGTGCGCGGGGATTCAAATCTCGCAATATCCCAAATAAACGGAGACTTCGACGCCAAAGATCCAAAGATGGCGGCCTATCGTAATGCCGTACTCAAAATATCAGCTCGATTCGAGGGTCTCGAGTTTCATCATGTGGCTCGAGAAAGTAATCAAGCGGCGGATGTCCTTGCTCGCATGGGCGCCAAGCGTGACCCCGTCCCGCCTAACATCTTTTTGGAAAGGCTCTTCAAGCCATCCGTGGTATGGCAGGACGAGAGCGGCAACACTAGTCCGGACGCGATTATACCCCCAGATTCCGAACACAATACCGATACCATCGGGGCTCAGCCACCGAAATAACACCATCGGCCCATCTAATAATGGCAGTAATTGCCCCATGGACAGAACCCTTCTTGGCCTACCTTAATAGGCGAGAGCTCCCTGAGGATCAGAATGAGGCTTGATGCATCGTTTGGCGTTCGAAAGCCTACAAGGTTCATGAAGGGGAACTCTACAAGAAGAGCGCTGCCGGAATACTTCAAAGATGTATCTCCGAAGAAGAAGGACGGCAGCTCCAGGATGAAATCCATGCCGGACTCGGCGGTCACCACGCTGCAGCTCGAGCTCTTGTAAGTAAAGCCTTTCGTACCGGTTTCTTCTGGCCGATGGCCCGAGCAGATGCACAGGACCTTGTCCAACGTTGTGTGGGATTCCAGCTTTTCGCCAATCAAAGCCATATGCCGCCTACCGCCCTACAAACAATCCCCATTACTTGGCCTTTCGCGGTCTGGGGGCTTGATATGGTCGAACCCCTTAAAGGGGGAAGCCATAAGAAAAAATATCTGCTGGTCATGGTAGATAAATTCACTAAGTGGATAGAGGTCAAACCAGTTAAAATGGTCGAAGCCAGACCAGTGATAGACTTTATATCCGGTGTCATACACCGTTACGGTGTCCCACACAGCATCATCACCGATAACGGCTCCAACTTCACAGCCGACGAAGTGAAAACCTGGTGTGCTAACCTAGGCATCAAGCTCGATTACGCCTCCGTCTATCACCCCCAAACAAACGGTCAAGTCGAACGAGGCAATGGTCTTATCATGAGCGGCATTAAGCCTGGACTAGTGAGGTCTTTAAAAGAATCAGACAAACACTGGGTCAAGGAGCTCGACTCCGTACTCTGGGGGCTGCGGACCACGCCCAATCGCACTACCGGTTACACACCATTCTTCATGGTGTACGGCGTGGAGGCTGTTTTGCCCTGCGACATCATTCATGACTCACCTCGAGTGCGCATGTATGAAGAGAGAGAAGCCGAGATGGATCAGTAGGACAGTCTAGATGCCCTGGAGGAGGAGCACGACGTTGCAAAAGCCCGTTCCGCATTCTATCAACAGCAAGCTCGCAGATACCAAAGCAGGGAAGTGCGGGCCAAGACTTATAATGTTGGTGAATTCATTCTACGCTTGCCAGAAAATAAAAAGGACAAACTCAAGCCCAAGTGGGAAGGTCCCTTCATTATATATGAAGTTCTCACTGGAGGCGCGTACCGTCTGCGTGATGCATCGGATAATCGATTAGAGCCGAACCCGTGGAATGCCGCTAGACTCCGAAGATTCTATGCCTAGAGCATAACGCATGTGCACCCAGGGAAAGGAACCCTTAACGGAACTATTCTCTCTGGAAGATGTTTCTTACAATCAATAATTAACATAACATAGCTAGCCGAATACAACTTGTCTGTTCAAGCAACTATGACCCCTACGCCTGGTTTCCACGCATGCCCCGGTATTTATCGCCGGTCCGGTATTCGGGAACACTCCGCACCTTTGGGTCCGGAGGTTGAAGCGAAAAGGTCTGCCATGAAAATCGTTTTACAATTCGGCTAGGGACAAATTTGTCAATTGAAGTACATAATCACTTGGACTCAAAAACTTCTTCCTCTATACCATCTAATAGGCTGTCTAGCTTACAATCCTGTTGTGAAAACTTGGCGGCTATCTTTACTTGGTCATATACCAAGCTCACTGGAATCTCTTGTCCATCTGACCCTCGAGGTCCGACTCGGGCCATATGATTCGGATCGAGTCCGGTGTACCGCGTTTTCACCATGGCCCAGGCCTCTCGCGTGCCTTTCCGGCAAGCTGATATTTTCCATAATCTAAAGCGGTGCCGAGCTCCCTTGAATAGCTTCACAAGCTCCTCCATACTTCCTGGAGGAGATGCGGATGGCCATAAAGCCTTGGCAACACTCCGCATCGCTCTCCGAGCTCGTTCGTGCACTTGGGACAGCTCTTGCAGCAGATCGCCTTGAGATCCAGACATTTCCTCTTCGGGCCGGCCAGTCAGCATACCTGCAGACATAAATCTATTAACTCATTTCTTTACCGCACTACACGAAGGTAAGTTCAAAAGCATACTGAATATGCCGCCCCGTAGCCTCCTGTTCTCTTTTACGGCATCTGCTAGCTGGGCTCGCACGTCTTTTAGCTCTTCGTCCAGCTGGGTGTTGGAATCCTGCAGCTTGTTCTTATCATCCCTGGTCCGTGTCAACACACGTTCGCCAGCGGCCAGTTGCTTTTTGGACTGATGCTTACCCGCCTGCACGACCTTCAGTTCCTCTTTCAGTTGATCTAACGATCCTGCCATGGGAAATACAACAGTATTAACATTACTGGTATATGATTATATTTTTCTGGATGAAGGAAATCATTACCAGGCGGTTCCTCCTTGGATTTCTCTAGTTCGGCGGTAACAACAGTTAGCTGGGTCCGACACTTTTCCAGCTCGTGAGACAACATGTTGTTCTTCTTCGTGAGTGCCTGATTATACAATGATCCTTAAATCAGTTGTTTCAACTGCTTCAAGTCTCGGGGGCTACTGGTATATGATTACCAGATCTGTACAATGCGTACTGATACGTATCCAACGTATCTATAATTTATGAAGTATTCATGCTATTATATTATCCATCTAGGATGTTTTATATGCATTTATATGCTATTTTATATGATTTTTGGGACTAACCTATTAACCTAGAGCCCAGTGCCAGTTTCTGTTTTCTCCTTGTTTTTGAGTTTTGCAAAAAAGGAATACCAAACGGAGTCCAATTGACGTGCCAATTTTTAATGATTTTTTATGGACCAAAAGAAGGCCACGGAGCATTGGAGTTGGGCCAGAAGAGTCCCGAGCTGCCCACGAGGGTGGGGGGCGTGCCCACCCCCTGGGCGCGTGGGCCTGCCTCGTGGACAGCTCAGGCACCTCCTTGACGTGAGACCGACGCCAAAAATTCCTATAAATACAGAAACCTCAGAAAGTTAACCTATATCGGAAGTTCCACCGCCGCAATCCTCTGTAGCCACGAGAAATCAATCTAGGCCCTCTCCGGCACCCTGCCGGAGGGGGCCATCATCACCAGTGGCCATGGAGGAGTATCCCGGAGAGGCCATCATCGCCATGAAGGCCAAGGACCAGAGGGAGAACCTTTCCCCGTCTAGGGGGAGGCCATGGAGGAGGAAGCACAAGGGGGAGAACCTCTCCTCCTCTCTCTTGGTGGCACCGGAGTGCCATCGAGAGGGGAATCATCGCCGCGGTGATCGTCTTCAGCATCATCACCACCATCATCACCATCCTCATCTCTTTTACGCGGTCCACTCTCCCGCACCCCGCTGTAATCCCTACTTGAACATGGTGCTTGCCACATATTATGATCCAATGATGTGTTGCCATCCTATGATATTTTGAGTAGATATCTTTTCTCCTTGGGTTGATTGATGATCTAGATTGGTACGAGTTGTATGTTTTACTTTGGTGCTGTCCTATGGTGTGATAACCCACAAGTATAGGGGATCAATTGTAGCCTCTTTCGATAAGTAAGAGTGTCAAACCCAACGAGGAGCTAAAGGTAGAACAAATATTCCCTCAAGTTCTATCGACCACCGATACAACTCTACGCACGCTTAACGTTCGCTTTACCTAGAACAAGTATGAAACTAGAAGTACTTTGTAGGTGTTTTTGGATAGGTTTGCAAGAATATAAAGAGCGTGTAAATAAAAACTAGGGGCTGTTTAGATAAAGACACAATAAAGTAAATATAGCGAGTGTGGAAAAGTGGTGGTAGGAGTTGTGAAATTGTCCCTAAGCAATTGACTACTTTACTAGACCGATAGCAAGTTTTATGTGGGAGAGGCCACTGCTAGCATGTCATCCCTGACTTGGAATTCTATGCACTTATGATTGGAACTATTAGCAAGCATCCGCAACTACTAACGTTCATTAAGGTAAAACCCAACCATAGCATTAAATTATATTGGCCCCCCTTCAATCCCGTATGCATCAATTTCTATGCTAGGTTGAAGCTTCTGTCACTTTTGCTCTCCAATACATAGTCCTATCAACATACAACTAACCCTATGGTGTGATCCACGCGCGCGCTCATATGATGGGCACCAAAGGACAGCAACATAACCACAAGCAAATTAAATCAATCATAGCAATTCATCAACCACCGATAGGACAACGAAAATATACTCAGACATCATAGGATGGCAACACATCATTGGATAATAATATGAAGCATATAAAGCACCATGTTCAAGTAGAGGGTACAGCGGGTTGCGGGAGAGTGGACCGATGTAGATAGAGGGGGGAAGGTGATGGAGATGTTGGTGAAGATGGCGGAGGTGTTGGTGAAGATCGCGGTGATGATGATGCCCACGGAGGCGTTCCGGCGCCGCCGGAAGCTAGGGGGAGAGAGCCCCCCTCCTTCTTCTTCTTCCTTGACCTTCTCCCTAGATGGGAGAAGGGTTTCCCCTCTGGTCCATGGTCTCCATGGCGTGGGAGGGGTGAGAGCCCCTCTTGGATCTGTCTCTCTGTCTCTCTCTGTTTCTGCATTCTCCCCTGCTGCCCTTTCACCATTTCGTATATATATGGAGATCCGTAACTCCAATTGGACTGAAACCTTCGCCGTGATTTTTTACCAAAAATTAGCTTTCTTGCGGCCGAAGAAGGGCATCAACCGCCTTACGGGTGGCCCACGAGGGTCAGGGGCGCGCCCGGGGGGGAGGCGCGCCCCCTGCCTCGTGGCCACCTCGGGCACCGTCTTGCGTGGATTTTTCTTCTGGAATTCTCCAAATATTCCAAAAATATTCTCCGTCCGTTTTTATCCCGTTTGGATTCTGTTTGATATGGGGTTTCTGCAAAACATAAAACATGCAAAAAACAGGAACTGGCACTGGGCACTGGATCAATATGTTAGTCCCAAAAATAATATAAAAAGTTGCCAAAAGTATATGAAAGTTGTATAATATTGGCATGGAACAATCAAAAATTATAGATACGACGGAGACGTATCAGCATCCCCAAGCTTAATTCCTGCTCGTCCTCGAGTAGGTAAATGATAAAAAGATAATTTTTGATGTGGAATGCTACCTAGCATAATCTTGATCATGTATCTAATCATGGCATGAATATTAAGACACGAGTGATTCAAAGCAATAGTCTATCATTTGACATTAAGACAATAATACTTCAAGCATACCGACCAAGCAATTATGTCTTATCAAAATAACATAGCCAAAGAAAGCTCATCCCTACAAAATCATATAGTCTGGCTATGCTCCATCTTCACCACACGAAGCATTCAAATCATGCACAACCCCGATGACAAGCCGAGCAATTGGTTCATACTTTTTAACGTGCTTCAGCCTTTTCAACACTCACGCAATACATGAGCGCAAGCCATGGATATAGCACTATAGGTGGAATAGCATATGATGATGGAGGTTGTGTGGAGAAGACAAAAAAGGAGAAAGTCTCACATCGACGCGGCTAATCAACGGGCTATGGAGATGCCCATCAATCGATGTCAATGTGAGGAGTAGGGACTGCCATGCAACGGATGCACTAGAGCTATAAGTGTATGAAAGCTCAAACTTAAAATAAGTGGGTGTGCATCCAACTTGCTTGCTCATGAAGACCTCGGGCATTTGAGGAAGCCCATCATCGGAATATACAAGCCAAGTTCTATAATGAAAATTCCCACTAGTATATGAAAGTGATAACTCAAGAGACTCTCTATATGAAGAACATGGTGCTACTCTGAAGCACAAGTGTGGTAAAAGGATAGTAACATTGCCCCTTCTCTCTTTTTCTCTCTTTTTTTATTTTCTCCCTTTTTTCTCTTTTTTTCTCTTTTTTGGTGGGCTTCTTTGGCCTCTTTTTTTATTTGGGCTTCTTTGGCCTCTTTTATTTATTTTTAAAGTCCGGAGTCTCATCCCGACTTGTGGGGGAATCATAGTCTCCATCATCCTTTCCTCACTGGGGCAATGCTCTAATAATGATGATCATCACACTTTTATTTACTTACAACTCGATACTAGAACAAAGATATGACTCTATATGAATGCCTCCGGCGGTGTACCGGGATGTGCAATGATCTAGCGTAGCAATGACATCAAAAAATGGACAAGCCATGAAAACATCATGCTAGCTATCTTACGATCATGCAAAGCAATATGACAATAAATGCTCAAGTCATGTATATGATGATGATGGAAGTTGCATGGCAATATATCTCGGAATGGCTATGGAAATGCCATGATAGGTAGGTATGGTGGCTGTTTTGAGGAAGATATAATGAGGCTTATGTGTGATAGAGCGTATCGTATCACGGGGTTTGGATGCACCGGCGAAGTTTGCACCAACTCTCGAGGTGAGAAAGGGCAATGCACGGTACCGAAGAGGCTAGCAATGATGGAAGGGTGAGAGTGCGTATAATCCATGGACTCACATTAGTCATAAAGAACTCATATACTTATTGCAAAAGTTTATTAGCCCTCGAAGCAAAGTACTACTACGCATGCCCCTAGGGGGATAGATTGGTAGGAAAAGACCATCGCTCGTCCCCGACCGCCACTCATAAGGAAGACAATCAATAAACACCTCATGCTCCGACTTCGTTACATAACGGTTCACCATACGTGCATGCTACGGGACTTGCAAACCTCAACACAAGTATTTCTCAATTTCACAATTACTCAACTAGCACGACTCTAATATCACCACCTTTATATCGCAAAACTATTGCAAGGAATCAAACATATCATATTCAGTGATCTACAAGTTTTATGTAGGATTTTATGACTAACCATGTGAATGACCAGTTCCTGTCATCTCTCTAAATAGATATAAGTGAAGCAAGAGAGTTTAATTCTTTCTACAAAAGATATGCCCACGCTCTAACAAATATAAGTGAAGCAAAAGAGCATTCTACAAATGGCGGTTTTCTATGTGAAGAGAAACAGGCAATCCAAACTTCAAATGATATAAGTGAAGCACATGAAGCATTCTATAAAGCCATACTCAAAAGATATAAGTGAAGTGCAAAGAGCATTCTATAAATCAACCAAGGACTATCTCATACCAGCATGGTGCATAAAAGAAAATGAAAACTAAATGCAAAAGACGCTCCAAGATTGCACATATCGCATGAACGAAACGAATCCGAAAACATACCGATACTTGTTGAAGAAAGAGGGGATGCCTTCCGGGGCATCCCCAAGCTTAGACGCTTGAGTCTCCTTGAATATTTACTTGGGGTGCCTCGGGCATGCCCAAGCTTGAGCTCTTGCCTCTCTTCCTTCTTCTCACATCGAGACCTTCTCGATCATCGAACACTTCATCCACACAAAACTTCAACAGAAAACTCGGTAAGATCCGTTAGTATAATAAAGCAAATCACTACTCTAAGTACTGTTGCAAACCAATTCATATTTTTTTGCATTGTAGCTACTGTAATATAACTTTTTCATGGCTTAATCCACTGATATAAATCGATAGTTTCATCAAAACAAGCAAACTATGCATCAAAAACAGAATCTGTCTAAAACAGAACAGTCTGTAATAATCTGAACATTCACCATAGTTATGGTACTTGACAAATTCTGCCAAAATTAGGAAAAATAAACAGTTTGTATAGAAAGACAGTTCAAAAATAATCAGAACCATTTGACGTTCCAGTAAAAATTAAAAATCGCGCACTACAGCCAAAGTTTCTGTCCTGCACCGTACAAACCACCAAGCATTGTAAACATCCTAAAGGCAAACCTTGGCACATTATTTTTATAATACAATGGAATTTTACAAGGGGATAATTATTTTTGTTGAAAAGTTTCTGTAATTAAGATTCACAAAGTTTCCATGGACATGAACAAGTTTAACGACGTCCCCCACTTTCACAATGATCGTCTATCTCACTTTCACTTTTCTTTTTGAAAAGTTTTGGGTTCCCCTCTTTATTTTTTTTGTTTTTAAACTATATGAAAGCACTCAACAGAAATAAATGACTCTCTAAAACTTCCGGGTTGTCTCCCTGGCAGCGCTTTCTTTAAAGCCATTAAGCTAGGCATATAGTGCTCAAGTAGTGAATCCACCCGGATCCCAAGGTATATCAAAGCCAATTTTAATTAACAATGATTTATAATTTAGTAGTGAGCACAAAGCAACATATATCAAGCAAAGACGAAGTCTAACTCTCTTCCTATGCATCGGCATGTCATAAAAGAACAATTCATGCACACAAAGTAAAGGCCAATGCATACTATAAACAGTTTCTTGCAATTTTATCGTGTTGGAAACATAGAGAGGTGGAGATATAGTTCCTCTCTCATAATAATTGCAAGTAGGAGCAGAAAGCACATGCATATTATATCTATCAAAATCATCATGTCCAACGGTAAGAGGCAACCCATCAATATAATCCTTAATAAGAGCAAACTTCTCCGATATAGTGTAGTAGGGAGAATTCAAAAAGACAATAGGACTATCATGTGTGGGTGCAATAGCAACAATTTCATGTTTAACATAAGGTACTATAGCAAGTTCATCTCCATAAGCATCATTCATATTGGCATCTTGGCCACAAGCATAGCAAGCATCATCAAAAAGGGATATTTCAAGAGAATCAACGGGATCATAATAGTCATCATAGCAATCATCCTTCGGTAAGCACGAAGGGAAATTAAATAATGTATGAGTTGAAGAGTTACTCTCATTATAAGGTGGGCACGGGTAGCTAATCTGCTCTTCCTCCTTTTGTTCTTCGCTCTCCTCATCATCTTTTTCATCCAATGAGCTCACAGTTTCATCAATTTCTTCTTCCATAGACTCCTGCAAAATATTAGTCTCTTCTTGGACAGCGGAGTAGTCCTCAATATATGGTTCAACATAGGCATTAGAAGCATAATTATCATAGCAATATTTAAGTATGGCAAAATTTTCAGATTTGTAAAGAGTAGCATCATACTTTTCAATCAAAGAAGCAATTTCATAAGCACCCTTAAAAGCAACAAATTCTTCAATTTGTTGAACATCATAGTAATTATAAACACCTTTAGCATACGAAGATACGATTCCATTATCACTAAACTCACATTGGTAGGGAAGGTGTTTCTTAGGGTTTTCAGAACAACAAGTAAAATCATATATTTCACATAAATTCCAAGCATAGCATTGCAAACGATGAATTTGACCCAGTAAAAGTTTCCCTTTTTCAGATATTCGGTGTCGCACATAACAAGCATGCTCATCTAAAGATTTGCCCTCAACTAAGCTAGTTGGGGTTTCAGCACGAGCACATAGGGATCGAAGATGATCCAAGTAATAAGCTTCAGGAGTGTGATAGATTTTGAGTGGTTCTTCAACCATTGGTTCAGTAGGTACAACTAATTTTTTTGGTATTTTGCGTTTCCTACCCATAACTAAGGATATAAAACAACTAAGAACAGCAAATAAAAATTACTTAGTGATAAAGCAAACAAGCACACACGAGAATATTCACCCCACGCTATTCCTCCCCGGCAACGGCGCCAGAAAAAGGTCTTGATAACCCACAAGTATAGGGGATCAATTGTAGCCTCTTTCGATAAGTAAGAGTGTCGAACCCAACGAGGAGCTAAAGGTAGAACAAATATTCCCTCAAGTTCTATCGACCACCGATACAACTCTACGCACGCTTAGCGTTCACTTTACCTAGAACAAGTATGAAACTAGAAGTACTTTATAGGTGTTTTTGGATAGGTTTGCAAGAATATAAAGAGTGTGTAAATAAAAACTAGGGGCTTTTTAGATAAAGACACAATAATGTAAATATAGCGAGTGTGGAAAAGTGGTGGTAGGAGTTGCGAAATTGTCCCTAAGCAATTGACTACTTTACTAGACCGATAGCAAGTTTTATGTGGGAGAGGCCACTGCTAGCATGTCATCCCTGACTTGGAATTCTGTGCACTTATGATTGGAACTATTAGCAAGCATCCGCAACTACTAACGTTCATTAAGGTAAAACCCAACCATAGAATTAAATTATATTGGTCCCCCTTCAATCCCGTATGCATCAATTTCTATGCTAGGTTGAAGCTTCTGTCACTCTTGCCCTCCAATACATAGTCCTATCAACATACAACTAACCCTATGGTGTGATCCACGCGCGCGCTCATATGATGGGCACCAAAGGACAGCAACATAAACACAAGCAAATTAAATCAATCATAGCAATTCATCAACCACCGATAGGACAACGAAAATCTACTCAGACATCATAGGATGGCAACACATCATTGGATAATAATATGAAGCATAAAGCACCATGTTCAAGTAGAGGGTACAACGGGTTGCGGGAGAGTGGACCAATGTAGATAGAGGGGGGGAAGGTGATGGAGATGTTGGTGAAGATGGTGGAGGTGTTGGTGAAGATCGCGGTGATGATGATGGCCCCCGGAGGCGTTCCGGCGCCACCGGAAGCGAGGGGGAGAGAGCCCCCTCCTCCTTCTTCTTCCTTGACCTTCTCCCTAGATGGGAGAAGGGTTTCCCCTCTGGTCCATGGTCTCCATGGCGTGGGAGGGGCGAGAGCCCCTCCAAGATTGGATCTATCTCTCTGTCTCTCTCTGTTTCTGCGTTCTCCCCTGCTGCCCTTTCACCGTTTCGTATATATATATATGGAGATCCGTAACTCCGATTAGACTAAAACCTTCGCCGTGATTTTTTACCAAAAATTAGCTTTCTTGCGGCTGAAGAAGGGCATCAACCGCCTTACGGGTGGCCCACGAGGGTCAGGGGCGCGCCCGGGGGGCAGGCGCGCCCCCTGCCTCGTGGCCACCTCGGGTACCGTCTCGCGTGGATTTTTCTTCCAGAATTCTCCAAATATTCCAAAAATATTCTCCGTCCGTTTTTATCTCGTTTGGATTCCGTTTGATATGGGGTTTCTGCGAAACATAAAACATGCAACAAACAGGAACTGGCACTGGGCACTGGATCAATATGTTAGTCCCAAAAATAATATAAAAAGTTGCCAAAAGTATATGAAAGTTGTATAATATTGGCATGGAACAATCAAAAATTATAGATACGACGGAGACGTATCATGGTGCCCTCCGTGTCGCGCAAGCATGAGGGATTCCCGCTGTAGGGTGTTGCAATACGTTCACGATTCGCTTATAGTGGGTTGGTGAGTGACTGAAACACAAACCCGAGTAGGGGGGTTGTTGCGTATGGGAATAAAGAGGACTTGATGCTTTAATGCTATGGTTGGGTTTTACCTTAATGATCTTTAGTAGTTGCGGATGCTTGCTAGAGTTCCAATCATAAGTGCATATGATCCAAGTAGAGAAAGTTTGTTAGCTTATGCCTCTCCCTCATATATAATTGCAATGACGACTATCGGTCTTGCTAACAATTGCCTAGGACAATTCCGCACACCGATCCATCATTATTCCACACTCGCTATTTATAATATTTAGTAATATATTCTAACTTTATGATAACAGCACCTACTTTTATATTTTAGCTCTCTGATATCATACAAAGTTATCCTCCTCATACCCACAACGTAGTTTTATTTCCCGTTGCTAGTTGGAAGCAAACGTTCGGTGTACGTAGAGTCGTATCAGTGGCAGATAGGGCTTGAGAGAATATTGATCTTACCTTTAGCTCCTTGTGGGTTCGACACTCCATACTTATCACTTCCACCTTTGGAAATTGCTACGATGATTCCCTGCACTTGGGGATTATCAAGCTCTTTTCTGGCGCCGTTGCCGGGGAGCAATAGCGTGGGGTTGATATTCTCGTGTGTGCTTGTTTGCTTTCTTCATTAAGTAGATTTTGTTTTTCCTTTTTGTTTCTGTTTAGTTGTGGGTGAAACATACAAAAAAATTAAAAGAATGAAAATACAAAAAATATTACTTGCCTCTCATGCCTAAAAAGTTTTTCAAAAAGAGAAGTGATTGGAAAGTTATGCATTGAAGAAGTGAGGGTCGACCTTGAGCACTTGTGTTCATGCTCACGGAAACAATGTAGAATTTTTCATGGAAGTTTCTCTGTAAATAATTATCCCCTTGTATATATCCATTGTATTATAAAAATAATGTGCCAAGCTTTGGTTTTAGGATGATTAGATTGCATGTTTACTATGTGCAGAACAAAAACAGAAACTTTGGCTGTAGTGCGTGAATTTACATTTTTTACTGGAAGGTCAAATTGGTCTGAAAATTTTTGCACATTACTTCTGTACAAATTTTCAAATTTTCAAATTTATTTCATAATTTTAGGAGTTACAGAAGTTTACCAAACTTCCAGATTACTACAGACTGTTCTGTTTTTAACAGATTCTGTTTTGCGTGTGTTGTTTGCTTATTTCGATGAATCTATGGCTAGTATCGGGGGGTATGAACCATAGAGAAGTTGGAATACAGTAGGTTTAACACCAGTATAAATAAATAATGAGTTAATTACAGTACCTAAAGGTAGTGACTTGCTTTATTACACTAACGGATCTCACAAGTTTTTGTTAAAGTTTTGTGTGGATGAAGTGTCCGAAGGTCGAGGAGCTATCAATATGAGAAGAATAAAGAGAGGCAAGAGTTCAAGCTTGGGGATGCCCAAGGCACCCCAAGTAAATATTTCAAAGGATACTCAAGCATCTAAGCTTGGGGATGCCCCGGTTGGCATCCCATCTTTCTTCTTCAACAAATATCGGTATACCTCGGTTTTTGTTTTGTTCACATGATTTGTGTCCTTTGTGTTTTTCTTTTTCTTCAAGAACCATGCTAGTATGAGATAGCCCTTCATTGATTTATAGAATACTTCATGTGCTTCACTTATATCTTTTAAGTATGATCTTATAGAATTGCTCTTTGTGCTTCACTTAAATCTTTTGAGTATGGTTTTATAGAATGCTTCGTGTGCTTCACTTATATATTTTGAGCTTGGATATTGGTTAGTCTATATTAATTGTAGAATGCTCCATGAACTTCACTTATATCTTTTGGAGTATGAATAATACTATCATTTAAAGTGGGTTTGGAAGAGTGTCAACTTTAGGAATTAGTGATCCCACTATTTTGGAGGGTGTTGAATCTTAGTGTGATATTTATGAAAGTGGATTTGGAAGAGTGTCAACTTTAGCTAGTAATGATTCCACTATTTCGGAAGAGGTTCCAATTGAGTATGAGAACAAAGTTGCTATCCATGATGCTACTGAAAATTATTATGAGGGAGGAATACATGCTTGTAGGAGTTGCAATAATATCAAGTTTCCTCTCTATGTGCTTAAAGTTTTGAAGTTATACTTGTTTTGCCTTCCTATGCTAGTTGATTGTTGTTCTTATAAATTGTGTGCTCACAAATTCCCTAGGCATAGGAAGTGGGTTATATTTAAATGTGCTAGTCATATTCTTCAAGATGCTCTCTTTGTGCTTCAATTCCTATCTTTATGTGAGCATCATTGAAATCATCATGCCTAGCTAAAAGGCATTAAAGAAAAGCGCTTGTTGGGAGACAATCCAATATTTACCCTTACTGTTTTTGTGTGTTTACATGATTAAGCTACTGTATTAATCATGTTTTATAGCTTATGTTTCAATAAAGTGCCAAGTAAGACCTTTGGGAAGACTTGGGAGAAAGTTAATGTGATCTTGCTGTAAAAAACAGAAACTTTGCGCTCACGAGATTAGCTGTCATTTTTTACAGAAAAGTGCTTTTGAGTTGATTCTTTTTGCAGAAGATTAATAGGCAAGTTCCTCACGTCCACCAATTTATTTCGTAATTTTTGGAGTAGCAGAAGTATGGTTTATGTTCAGATCATTACAGACTGTTCTGTTTCTGACAGATTCTGTTTTCATTGCATAGTTTGCTTGTTTTCTAGTTTCTATGACTTATATTTCTCAATATAAATCGTAGAAATGATATGGTACAGTAGGCATTGTGTGAGAACAAATATGAACCTTGTCTTTGACAGTACCAAAGTGAATGGTTTACCCTTTATCATACTAACCTATCTCACAAAGTTTCGGTAAGTTTTGTGTGATTGAAGTTTTCAAGCTTTGGGTGAGATATCGATATGAGGAGAATAAGGAGTGGAAAGACCCTAAGCTTGGGGATGCCCAAGGCACCCCAAGGTAATATTCAAGGAAGACTCAAGCGCCTAAGCTTGGGGATGCCCCGGAAGGCATCCCCTTTTTCGTCTTCAAAACTATCGGTATACCTTACTCGGAGCTATATTTTTATTCGTTAAATGATATGTGTTTTGCTTGGAGCGTGTTTTAAATTTTACTTGCTGTTTGAATAAAATCATTGGATCTTAATTATTGAATGAAAAATAATCCTCCCATGGCTAGTTAATTATTTGACTACTCAGTGTTCTTCACTTATATCTTTTGGAGTAGTTTGTCATTTACTCATGTGCTTCACGTATATCCTATGAGTAAATGGTTGAATGAATTGAATGTCATAAATCTGAATTTATATATGTTTCATATGCTTATAACATGGGGAGTAATGACTTCACACATAATAAGTATAGGTAGTAAACTTATTGAAAGTTAGCAAACGTAGAATTGGTCACTTGAACAATTCATGAAAGAATATTGAAGGAAGAGGGATTTCACATATAAATATACTATCTTGGACATCTTTTGTAATTGTGAGCACTCATTAAAATATGACATGCTAAAAGGTTGATGTTGGACAAGGAAGACAACGTAATGGGTTATGTTTTCTTATATCTGAAATAAAGTATATTGTCATGGATCGCCCAACACGTTGAGCTTGCCTTTCCCCCTCATGCTAGCCAAATTCTTTGCACTAAGTAGAGATACTACTTGTGCTTCCAAATACCCTTAAACCCGGTTTTGCCATGAGAGTCCACCATACCTACCTATGGATTGAGTAAGATCCTTCAAGTAAGTTGTCATCGGTGCAAGCAATAAAAATTGCTCTCTAAATATGTATGATTGATTAGTGTGGAGGAAATAAGCTTTATACGATCTTGTGATGTGGAAGAAATAAAAGCGACGGACTGCATAATAAAGGTCCATATCACAAGTGGCAATATAAAGTGACGTTCTTTCGCATTAAGATTTTGTGCATCCAACCCTGAAAGCGCATGGCAACCTCTGCTTCCCTCTGCGAAGGGCCTATCTTTTGCTTTTATCTCTTACCCTTATGCAAGAGTCATGGTGATTTTCACCTTTCCTTTTTACATTTTATCCTTTGGCAAGCACATTGTGTTGGAAAGATTCTGATATATATATCCAATTGGATGTAAGGCATCATGAACTATTATCGTTGACATTACCCTTGAGGTAAAAGGATGGGAGGCGAATCTATAAGCCCATATCTTTCTCTGTGTCTGATTAAAACTTTGAACCCATAAATATCGCGTGAGTGTTAGCAATTATGAAAGACTAAATTATAGTTGAGTATGTGGAGTTTGCTAAATCAAAGCTCTGACATAGACTCTTCCTGAAAATAAGATGAATTGTAATTGTTTGATGACTGATAACACGGTTTGTTAGTTTTCAAGAAAGTTTATGATCTATACTTTAACATGTGAATAGCTTGTTACTTTATCATGAGAAGTTTTATGAGATGAGCTACAGTTATGACATATAATGATGCTAGAAAAGGTGACTGAAATTATCATTGATCAAACTTGTGCACCTGCTAGCATTCACACTTCATAAATTATTTCTTTTATCATTTACCTACTCGAGGACGAGTAGGAATTAAGCTTGGGGATGCTGATACGTCTCCAACGTATCTATATTTTTGAAGTATTCATGCTATTATATTATCCATCTAGGATGTTTTATATGCATTTATTTGCTATTTTATATGATTTTTGGGACTAACTATTAACCTAGAGCCCAGTGCCAGTTTCTGTTTTCTCCTTGTTTTTGAGTTTTGCAGAAAAGGAATACCAAACGGAGTCCAATTGACATGCCAATTTTTGATGATTTTTTATGGACCAAAAGAAGACCACGGAGCATCGGAGTTGGGCCAGAAGAGTCTCGAGCTGCCCACGAGGGTGGGGGGCGCGCCCACCCCCTGGGCGCGTGGGCCTGCCTCGTGGAAAGCTCGGGCACCTCCTTGACGTGAGACCGATGCCAAAAATTCTTATAAATACAGAAACCTCGGAAAATTAACCTAGATCGGAAGTTCCGCCGCCGGAAGCCTCTATAGCCACGAGAAATCAATCTAGGCCCTCTCCGGCACCCTGCCGGAGGGGGCCATCATCACCAGTGGCCATGGAGGAGTATCCCGGAGTGGCCATCATCGCCATGAAGGCCAAGGACGAGAGGGAGAACCTTTCCCCATGTAGGGGGAGGCCATGGAGGAGGAAGCACAAGGGGGAGAACCTCTCCTCCTCTCTCTTGGTGGCACCGGAGTGCCATCGAGAGGGGAATCATCGCCGCAGTGATCGTCTTCATCATCATCACCACCATCATCACCATCCTCATCTCTTTTACGCGGTCCACTCTCCCGCACCCCGCTGTAATCCCTACTTGAAGATGGTGCTTTATGCCACATATTATGATCCAATGATGTGTTGCCATCCTATGATGTTTTGAGTATATATCTTTTGTCCTTGGGTTGATTGATGATCTAGATTTGTACGAGTTGTATGTTTTACTTTGGTGATGTCCTATGGTGCCCTCCGTGTCGCGCAAGCGTGAGGGATTCCCGCTGTAGGGTGTTGCAATACGTTCATGATTCGCTTATAGTGGGTTGGTGAGTGACTGAAACACAAACCCGAGTAAGGGGGTTGTTGCGTATGGGAATAAAGAGGACTTGATGCTTTAATGCTATGGTTGGGTTTTACCTTAATGATCTTTAGTAGTTGCGGATGCTTGCTAGAGTTCCAATCATAAGTGCATATGATCCAAGTAGAGAAAGTATGTTAGCTTACGCCTCTCCTCATATGAAATTGCAATGACGACTATCGGTCTTGTTAACAATTGCCTAGGACAATTCCGCACACCGATCCATCATTATTCCACACTCGCTATTTATAATATTTAGTAATATATTCTAACTTTATGATAACAGCACCTACTTTTATATTTTAGCTCTCCGATATCATACAAAGTTATCCTCCTCATACCCACAACGTAGTTTATTTCTCGTTGCTAGTTGGAAGCAAACGTTCGGTGTACGTAGAGTCGTATCAGTGGCAGATAGGGCTTGAGAGAATATTGATCTTACCTTTAGCTCCTTGTGGGTTCGACACTCCATACTTATCACTTCCACCTTTGGAAATTGCTACGATGATTCCCCGCACTTGGGGATTATCACGTACTTACCCGCATATCTTTCAAATGCTGGTCAGTGGCTCTGGCAAGCCCATCCCGAGCAGCTCGGATGTACGCATCAGCCGAGCTGAAGGCATTGAACGCCTCGTTAGTAAAGCCAGGGTTGCGAAGAGCGGCTCTCCGGCGCCGATGATTCATGGCGCTCTCTACTTCAGAGTTCGTGGCGGATACATTATCCGAATCCTCTGAAGCAGGACAATCCGGAGTCACTCCCGTGTCAGCCCCCGCCCTAGAGGTAGGGTCTGGAACCTAATTGGTGGGGTCGCGTGAGGGAGTCCTGGACTAAGGGGTCCTCGGGTGTCCGGCCTGTTGGATATGGGCCAGACTGATGGGATGTGAAGATACAAGACCGAAGACTCTCTCCCGTGTCTGGATGGGACTCTCCTTGGCGTGGAACGCAACCTTGGCGACCAAATATGAAGATTCCTTTCTCTGTAACCAACTTTGTATAACCCTAGTCCCCTCCGGTGTCTATATAAACTGGAGGGCTTAGTCTGGAAACGGATATAGTCAGGCAGGCTAGACTTCTAGGGTTTTAGCCATTACGATCTCGTGGTAGATCAACTCTTGTAATACTCATATTCATCAAGATCAATCAAGCAGGAAATAGGGTATTACCTCCATAGAGAGGGCCCGAACCTGGGTAAAGATTGTGTCCCCCGTCTCCTGTTACCATCGACCTTAGACGCACAGTTCGGGTCCCCCTACCCGAGATCCACCGGTTTTGACAACGACATTGGTGCTTTCATTGACAGTTCCACTGTGCCATCCTCAAAAGGTTTGATGGCTCCTTCAATCGTCAACAACGATTCCGTCCAAGGGGAAACCTTCCTCCCCGGACAGATCTTCGTGTTTGGCGGCTTCGCACTACGGGCCAACTCGCTTGGCCATCTGGAGCAGATCGACAGCTATGCCCCTGGCCATCAGGTCAGATTTGGGAGCTTGAACTACGTCGCGGATATCCGCGGAGACTTGATCTTCAACGGATTCGAGACCACGGTAGTCGCTCCCCGTCGCCACGTTGAACATGACTTAAATCTGTCATCGGGCCATGCCCAGGAAATTGCACCTATAACCGCTCTGGCCTTAGATCCGGAGCAGATCGCGCCATCCGAGGACGGGAAGCTCAACCCCGCCACGGAAGCCGTAGATTCCGTGGTGTTGGAGCCGCACACAGACCTAACCTCGGGTGATATCTGTGTCTCCGGAACCTCGGACTCGTTTCCGGCTATAAGTTCCGAACCATGTGCGTCCGCGTATGTCGAGCAGGATCGATCATCGATCGCCGAATTCAGCACCGCGGACATCTTCCGGCACACGCCTTTAGGCGACGTGCTCAACTCATTAAAAAAATCTATCCCTAGCGGGGGACTCTCAGCCGAATTATATCCGGTTTGAACTGGAGGCTGATGATGGAGAATTTCATTTCCCACCCACCGCCCACTTCATAGCCACTGTCGAAGACCTAACCGACACGCTCGTTATGACTCCGAAGACATCGGCGGTATGGACGACGATGCCGGAGAAGAGGAGGCCCAAAACCCGCCATTCATCGGACGATGGAAGGCTACTTCCTCATATAACGTATACATGGTGGATGCGCTAAAAGATAATAGCGGCGATGACAAGTAAAACCCAGTGGAGGATGACCCCCCTAAGACACAACGAAAGTGCCGGCGTCAGCGGCGCCGCTCTAAATCGCGTCGTAGCAAAGACAGCAACACTAGCACAGGAGACGACAACACTCTGGACGGTGCCGAAGACATAGAAGACCCCCACGAACAAACTGCTGAACAGGACAATCGGGAAGATGGGCAAGTCATCCCTGATGAACAGGCCATAGACGAAGACTCAGAGGACGGTAGTTATCATCCGCTCTCCAAGGAGGAGGTGAGCCTCGGTAACAAGGATTTTATTGTTCCTGAGGAACCTCTTGAGCAGGAGCGCTTCAAGCGCCAGCTAATAGCCACTGCAAGGAGCCTGAAAAAGAAGCAGCAATAGCTTCAAGCTGACCAAGATCTGCTCAACGACAGATGGACTGATGTCCTAGCAGCCGAAGAATACGGCCTTAAGCGCCCAGCAAAAAGTTACCTGAAGCGCAAATTGCTACCTCAGTTCGATGACAAGGCGCCGGAGCCCGTACCATCATTGTGCAATGCGGCTGACCGACCACCACGCAGTCGGGATAAAGCGGCAACTCAAGCCGAACACCAGACTGCCCCACCTCGCTGTAAAGGTAGGGATAAAACAGCTCGGGGTTACACATATGGCCTTCGGCAGGACCTGGACAGTAGAGCAGGACAGACAAGATTGATCTACGGATCGCGAGGATGTGCCTTGACACGCGACGATGGCTATCTATTCGGACGTGACAAACCTAGTCACGCCCGGGCCAAAAACCGCAGATGGACTCCATCAGAGCTACGTCACGATGCGGCCCGATATAGAGGCGCCGCACACCCTCTTTGCTTCACTGACGAAGTAATGGATCAAGAATTCCCACAAGGGTTTAAACCCGTAAATATCGAATCATACGATGGAACAACCGATCCTGCAGTATGGATCGAGGATTTTATTCTCCACATCCATATGGCCCGCGGAGATGACCTTCACGCCATCAAATACCTCCCACTAAAACTCAAAGGGCCAGCTCGACACTGGTTAAACAGTCTGCCTAAAAATTCTATTAGCAGCTGGGAGGACTTGGAAGAAGCCTTCCTTGATAACTTCCAAGGTACATATGTCCGGCCACCAGTTGCCGATGACTTAAGTCACATAGTTGAACAGCCTGGAGAGTCAGCCAGGAAATTCTGGACTAGGTTCCTAACTAAAAAGAACCAGATCGTCGACTGTCCGGATGCCGAAGCCCTAGCGGCCTTTAAACATAGCATCCGTGAGGAATGGCTCACCCGCCACCTCGGCCAGGAAAAGCCGAAGTCCATGGCAGCCCTCACAGCACTCATGACCCGCTTTTGTGCGGGTGAGGATAGTTGGCTGGCCCGTAGCAAAAACACAGCAAGTGAAATGGGCACCTCCGAGGTCAAAAATAGCAACGGCAAGCTCCGACGCTGCAGACACAAACGCCGAAGCAATGGTGACAACACCGATGACACGACAGTCAACGCCGGATTCAGTGGCTCCAAGTCCGGTCAGCGGAAGAAGCCATATAAAAGAAACAATCAGGGACCATCCAGCTTGGACCGCATACTCAATCATCCGTGCCAGATCCATGGCACCCCAGACAAACCAGCCAATCATACCAACAAAGATTGTTGGGTTTTTAAACAGGCCGGCAAGTTAAATGCTGAGAACAAGGAAAAGGGATCACAAAGCGAGGACGATGATGAGGAGCCCCGGCAACCGAACACAGGGGGACAAAAGAAGTTTTCCCCTCAAGTCAAAACGGTGAACATGATATATGCCACACACATCCCTAAGAGGGAGCGCAAGCGCGCGCTCAGGAACGTCTATGCGATAGAGCCAGTCGCCCCAAAATTCAATCCATGGTCGTCATGCCCGATCACCTTTGATCGCCGGGATCACCCGACTAGTATCCGTCTTGGCGGTTCAGCCGCACTAGTCCTCGACCCAATCATTGATGGATTCCACCTGACGCCAGTCCTCATGGACGGTGGCAGCAGCCTCAATCTGCTCTATCAGGATACAGTGCGCAAAATGGGCATTAACCCATCACGGATCAAGCCCACAAAGACTACCTTTAAAAGAGTCATACCAGGTGTAGAGGCTCGCTGTACGGGCTCAATTACGCTAGAGGTTGTCTTCGGATCTGTGGACAACTTCCGAAGCGAAGAGTTAATCTTCGATATCGTCCCTTTTCGCAGTGGCTATCACGCACTGCTCGGACGAACCGCATATGCTCGATTCAATGCGGTGCCTCATTATGCTTACCTCAAGCTCAAGATGCCTGGACCACGCGGCGTCATAACAGTTAATGGAAACACGGAACGCTCCCTCCGTACCGAGGAGCACACCGCTGCCTTAGCAGCAGAAGTACAGAGCGACCTTTTCAGGCAGAACCTTAATTCGGCGGCCGAGCTCCCGGACACTATCAAGAGGGTCCAGACTATTCTGCAGCAGGACAGCTCGGCTCGTCAAGAGCTCGACTAGCAATTTGGCCTCCGTCCTAGTCCCGATCAAGTGGCGGCATTCGCACCACGCGTACATAACTACGCACTCAAAATACCATGGGCATAGACGGAGGCATAACTAGCTGGTGATCCACAATACGGCTCGACCGCTCCCGGACACATATACTTTCACTATTTCCTTTTTCTCCTTTTCAGGTTTCTTTTCCACAGACCTTCCCTGATGGCCTGATCACCGGTCCTTTCGAAGGACAAATACACCAAGATGGCAAGAAGCACAGATGCATAGGGAAATTTCTAGGTGGTTTCTTTAACGATCACTCTACTTGTTTTCAGGACCCACACGCAGCTCTCCCTTGGTTGTGGCATGTCAAATAGCCTGTTGCTTATCACACTATTTGTATCAATGCGCTTTGATGTATTAATCAAATTATAATGGAAACAGTTTGCGGCCCAAATTCTGCGGCCCTGGCTCATTACCTTCGCTCCTTTTCTTTTTACCTTTTTCTGTTGATAACCGTATCAAATAGCATCCGTACACTTTGGTACATCTCAATTTGCCAGGGGCTTCATAGCGCCCCGCACTACGGCAACAAAGTCCGAACACCTTTTTACAGTATAGTTCGGCACCCCGAATTTGGCATTATAAGCATTGGCTCCGAATCATGTCTTTGGTCAATAGTTGGGTTGCCTGGCTCCAGTGCTTGCTACCCTACGTTCCGCTATATCGTCTAGGGTAGTAAAGGGAGAACTACTGCGATTGTGCCCTGGTTTACCTGGATGAGCACCTCAGTAGAGAAAGCCGAAAACTGACTGTCATGATGCGGCGAGAGCCGGTCAGCTCTTCGGAGGTCTCAAATCCTTAGAGATTTTTTCCGCATTATGCGAAGGATTGGTACTTGCCCGATCAGGTGTTTACAGCTTCCCAGTTCGGATACCAGGGGCTGCGCCTAAATTTTTTATTGTCAAACTCCTATGGCTAAGTGAGGGTGCTAAAGCCGCATAGTCTGATTGCCTGGTTCGTTGCGCTAAACACCTCCTTCAAGGACCAAACAATTGGATCAAGAGTGTTTAGATTACATCCCGAACACCCTCGTACTACCTACGTGGGGGCAGAAGCCGACGACTGGCCAACTCTCAAATTTTACACAACACGGCCGCACAGGAGGTAAATTTTTTTAATAAGATAACAAATATTATATTACATAACAACTTTGTTTCATCATACAAGGCAGAGACAACATGAATGTATTCATTCAAAGATAATGTCTTGTGCACATTGCGTCGCCACAATGCGAGACCCCTCCAGGACGTCTTCAAAATATCGCTCGGGCGTGCGGTGCTCCTTGCCCTCAAGCGGCCCCTCGGTCACAAGCTTGACAGCATCCATCTTCGCCCACCACACCTTGACACGGGCGAAGGCCATGCGCGCGCCCTCGATGTAGACTGACCGCTTGATGATATTCAGCCGAGGGCAGGCATCTACCAGCCGCTTCACGAGACCGAAGTAGCTGCTGGGTATAGCTTCGGCAGGCCACAACTAGATTATTAAATCCTTCATGGCCAGTTCGGCCACCCTATGCAGCTCGACCAGCTGTTTTAGCGGATCAGTGAAGGGCACTGGATGTTCTGGCGCAAGGTATTGTGACCAGAACAGCTTCTCCGTTGAGCTCCCTTCTTCGGCTCGGAAGAACTCCGCAGCGTCTGACACACTGCGCGGCTGATCCGCAAACGCCCCTAGAGAACTCCGAATCCGGGTTAGTAAGAAATACTTCTTCTTCACATACTTGCTTTGCATACTAAACTCCTTACTCGTCGCGATCTTCTTGGCCTCCTGGATCTCCTGGAGGGCGCCCTGGGCTTCAACCCGGGCCTCTTCCGCGCTTTGGTGAGTTCGGTCTCTCGAGCCGGAACATCGCACTCCAAGGTCTCGCACTTTTTCACAGCGTCCTGGAGCTCTTGTTGGACCTCGTTAAGCCTGGCCTTGAGCTTCTTACGGGCGGCTTGCTCCTTGGCAGCTTTCTCCTTGGCTTCGGCCAGGGCCTCGACCTCGGTCATCGCTCCTACACATATCATGACACTACGGTCAATACACATCATTTATTCTTTCCGAATATATAGCGAGTCATTACATACCTTGCTGGTCTTCTAGCTGCTTCCTCGCTTGGCCGAGCTCCCCCTCGGCCCGCTCCAGTCTCTGCTTTAGTCCGGAGACTTCGGCAGTGTGTGAGGAAGCGGCCAGCAACGACGCCTGCTTATTCACATAAAACACATTCAGTTAGTTTCCTGCGAAATTTAATTGATCCTCTGTCCGACTTTTCTTTCCGAACACCGAACAGTGTCTCAGGGGCTACTGTCTCTATTGGATTTTCTCTTTTGTGTCGCTTACCTCAAAACCTGTCAGCAGGTTGCTGCAGGCTTCGGTCAGTCCGCTCTTGATGGACTGAACCTTCTCAATCACCGTACCCATAAGGATACGGTGTTCATCCACAATGAAAGCGCCTCGTAGTGCTTCCAGCAGATTATCCGGTGCCTCTGGTTGGACAGAGGTCACCAGCCAAACAGGCACACCTCCTCCTTTCGGGGAAGGCTGCTCGCTTGACTCCGGAGCCCTGTAGGTCTCCGGAATGGTATTCAGCTGGGGGGCGAATTGGATATGGCCCCCATCGCCAGTCTCCATGGGGGCTTCCTCCCTCATGTGTCCGGCGGCCGAGGAGTCATCCTCTGGCGCCACCCTGACGGCCTCCTGAACCTCTCCCTGGCCTGGGAAGGTCCTTTGGGACACCACCTCATCGTCGCCCTTGGCCGTGGGAGAGTGAGCGGCCGGCAGTGACTCGCTGGCCATCGCCTTTGAATCTAGCGAACCTCCTGATGAGGATCGCTGGGAGCTGTCATGGGCCAGACTGTAATAGCATAATTTAACATATTAATACCATGAAGCAGACACATGGACGTATACGGGTTTTTAGTACTTACGATGCGGCCAGGGGCTTGTTTCGGGGGCGCCGCTCTGGGCTCCTGTCGACATCCCATGCGGAGTTATCCGTGAGGGGGCCCTTCCCCCTCTTGGGCGCCTCCGCCTCCAAATTTGTGGAGGCCTCCCTCTTCTTCCTTCCCCCCTCGGGGGGGGGGGGGGAGTTGCTTTCTTCCTCCTCCTCCTCGTCGTCTTCGGCGGCCGAGGAGTGAGTTTTGTCTTCGGACGACATGTCCGAAGCTCCCTTGCGACGGGGGCCACTTCGGACCCCCTTGGCCTTTTTCTTGGCCTTCTTCTCCGTCGCCTTGTGGGACACTGGAACCAGCATCTTCGCCAGGAACGGGATGACTGGTTCCTCAGGCAGCGGAGCCGGACATCGAATCCGCTCTGCTTTCTCTATCCATGCCTGAAAAGTAAATAGTAAAGTTTTTAGATATCTTCCTTGAACAAACAAGAGGAGGATGCACCTTGAGACATGAAAGACTTACCGCACTGGCGGGATGGGCAAGATCGTGCCCGCGGTCCGAGTCTATGGCCAGCGGTGTCTCGTTGCCCTTAAAGAGCAACTTCCGGACATCTTCATGAGTGGTTCCGAAGAGCCTCTCCAAAGTTTGGTGCTTCTTCGAATCAAATTCCCACAAAGGGCTTTGGCTCTGGCATGGAAGGATCCGGCAAACAAGCATCACCTGGATCACATTGACGAGCTTGATGTTTTTATCCACCATACTCTGGATGCGTGTTTGCAGCGCTATCAGTTCGTCCGACGAAGACCAATTTGGGCCCTTCTCTATCCAGGAGGTGAGCCGCATTGGAGCTCCGGACTTGAACTCGGGAGCCGCTGCCCAAGTGGCGTCACGAGGCTCTGTGATATAGAACCACTATTTCTGCCACTCCTTGATGGTCTCCACGAACGTGCCTTTGGGCCATGTGACGTTGGGCATCTTGCTCACCATGGCACCTCCACACTCCGCGTGTTGGCCATCCACCACCTTTGGCTTCACATTGAAGATCTTGAGCCATAGTCCGAAGTGGGGTTCGATGCGGAGGAAGGCCTCACACACGACAATGAATGCCGAGATGTTGAGAAAGGAGTTCGGGGATAGATCATGGAAATCTAGCCCATAATAGAACATCAGTCCGCGGACGAAAGGGTGAAGTGGAAACCCTAACCCGCGGACGAAATGAGGGAGGAACACCACCCTCTCGTTGGGCTTCGGTGTAGGGACGACCTGCCCCTTGGCCGGAAGCCGGTGGGCGATTTCTTTCGCCAGATACCCGGCCTCCCGAAGCTTAGCGATGTCCTTCTCCTTAACGGAGGAGGCCATCCACTTGCCTTGCCCTCTAGATCCAGACATGGTTGAGTGCTTACTCGAGGTGGAAGAGATGAGAACTTGGGCGCTAGAGCTCGAGAATGGAAGGGCAGAGGAAGAAACAAGGCGTGGGTGAAGAAAAGGAATCCTTATCCCCTTATAAAGGCAGTGAATATCGAACACCTCCCCACTCGCCTTAAAACTCGCCTATTCCCAAGGGTTGTGCAAACGGCACGGTTGGATTACCCACGCCCGTATTGATGAGAATCCCACGAAAAGGGGACACGATCTCTGCTTTGACAAGACGTGCCAATAGAAACCGCATCTCGAAACATGGAACGGCAGACGAAAACGGTTTGAAATAATGACCGGGCAGAAGTGATGTCATCTTGCGAAAAGTTGTCAGCGGATGGGACTCGTGAAATATTATACTCTCTACGGCTGTGTGTGTGGTATTTATGTTGTAGATCCGGACACGTTCGTTGCGTCCGAAGACTATCTTGAAGTATTTGGAAAGGGGAACCCGCCTTGCAATGCCGAAGACAATCTGCGCGCCGAACACCTCGTCATTGAAGCCTGGTTCAGGGGCTACTGAGGGAGTCCTGGACTAAGGGGTCCTCAGGCGTCCGGCCTATTGGATATGGGCCAGACTGATGGGCTGTGAAGATACAAGACCGAAGACTCTCTCCCGTGTCCGGATGGGACTCTCCTTGGCATGGAAGGCAAGCTTGGCGACTAAATATGAAGATTCCTTTCTCTGTAACCGACTTTGTATAACCCTAGTCCCATCCGGTGTCTATATAAACCGGAGGTCTTAGTCCGGAAACGGATATAGTCAGACAGGCTAGACTTCTAGGGTTTTAGCCATTATGATCTCGTGGTAGATCAACTCTTGTAATACTCATATTCATCAAGATCAATCAAGCAGGAAGTAGGGTATTACCTCCATAGAGAGGGCCCGAACCTGGGTAAACATTGTGTCCCCCGTCTCCCGTTACCATCGACCTTAGACGCACAGTTCGGGACCCCCTACCCGAGATCCGCCGGTTTTGACACCGACAACGCGACCGGCAGGATCCCCGGACATAGTCCGGCGAACACTCTTCCTAATAAAACACAGCGGACAATGTCACAATTCGGTGTGACTACCAGGGGGCATATTTAAGGCCATACCTATTTGATGAAGGCTCGGCCGTGTTGTCATTTGCCTTCCTCTTCGAAGACCCGCCCGGCGCGGGCGCCGCTCTCTTATGAGACGCCTCTGATGCAGCATGGCACGCCGAGCGCCTCCCCTTTAGAGCACGAGACAGTGCGGTAGGTGAGTGATACGTCTCCAACGTATCTATAATTTTTGATTGTTACATGCTATTATATTATCAGTTTTGGATGTTCAATGAGCTTTATTATACACTTTTATATTATTTTTGGGACTAAACTATTAACCGGAGGCCCAGCCCAAATTGCTGTTTTTTGCCTATTTCAGTGTTTCGAAGGAAAAGGATATCAAACGGAGTCCAAACGGAGTGAAACCTTCGGTAACGTGATTTTCGAAACAAACGTGATCCAGAGGACATGGAGTGGACGTCAAGCACTCAACGAGGAGGCCACAAGGCAGGGGGCGCGCCTACCCCCCTGGGCGCGCCCTCCACCCTCGTGGGCCCCTCGTAGCTCCACCGACCTACTTCTTCCTCCTATATATACCTACGTACCCCGAAAACATCAGAGACAGAGCCAAAACCCTATTTCCACCGCCGCAACCTTCTGTACCCGTGAGATCCCATCTTGGGGCCTTTTCCGGCGCTCCGCCGGAGAGGTCATTGATCACGGAGGGCTTCTACATCAACACCATAGCCTCTCCGATGATGTGTGAGTAGTTTACCTCAGACCTTCAGGTCCATAGTTATTAGCTAGATGGCTTCTTCTCTCTCTTTGGATCTCAATACAAAGTTCTCCTCGATTCTCTTGGAGATCTATTCGATGTAATCTTCTTTTGCGGTGTGTTTGTCGAGATCTGATGAATTGTGGGTTTATGATCAAGATTATCTATGAACAATATTTGAATCTCCTCTGAATTCTTTTATGTATGATTGGTTATCTTTGCAAGTCTCTTCGAATTATCAGTTTGGTTTGGCCTACTAGATTGATCTTTCTTGCAATGGGAGAAGTGCTTAGCTTTGGGTTCAATCTTGCGGTGCTCGATCCCAGTGATAGTAGGGGAAACGACACATATTGTATTGTTGCCATCGAGGATAAAAAGATGGGGTTTATATCATATTGCATGAGTTTATCCCTCTACATCATGTCATCTTGATTAAAGCGTTACTCCGTTCTTATGAACTTAATACGCTAGATGCATGCTGGATAGCGGTCGATGTGTGGAGTAATAGTAGTAGATGCAGGCAGGAGTCGGTCTACTTGTCACGGACGTGATGCCTATATACATGATCATACCTAAATATTCTCATAAGTATGCTCAATTCTATCAATTGCTCGACAGTAATTTGTTCACCAACCGTAATACTTATGCTATCTTGAGAGAAGCCACTAGTGAAACCTATGGCCCCCGGGTCTATTTTCCATCATATTAATCTCCCGTCAAGAAGCTATTTCTGGCGTCGTTTATTTTGTTTTCTTTACTTTTAGTCTTTATCATAAAAATACCAAAAATATTATCTTATCATCTCTATCAGATCTCATTTTTGCAAGTGGCCGTGAAGGGATTGACAACCCCTTTATCGCGTTGGTTGCAAGGTTCTTATTTATTTGTGTAGGTGTGTGGGACTTGAGCGTGGTCTCCTACTGGATTGATACTTTGGTTCGCAAAAACTAAGGGAAATACTTACGCTACTTTACTACATCACCCTTTCCTCTTCAAGGGAAAACCAACGCAGTCTCAAGAGGTAGCAAGAAGGATTTCTGGCGCCGTTGCCGAGGAGTCTACGCACAAGTCAAGACATAACAAGTACCCATCACAAACTCTTATCCCTCGCATTACATTATTTGCCATTTGCCTCTCGTTTTCCTCTCCCCCACTTCACCCTTGCCGTTTTATTCGCCCTCTTTTCCGTTCACCTCTTTTTGCTTGTCTCTTGTTGCTTGTTGCCTTTATGGCCCTGCCTAGATTTGGTGACCTTCACCTTAAAAGGTTGGAAGAGATTGAAAGCAACGTCAGAAGCTTTATGACTTTACAATTTGAGCATAATAATTTCTTTAGAAATGAGCTTATGGAACAAAAAGGCTTTATGGAGTACATGAATAAAGAGCTTGATGACATGTCTAAGGAATTTTATGGTTTGAAATCTCATATTGCTCATCTTGAGAAATTAATAGCTGAAATTTCGGATAAGGAGGCCACCTTAGTTAATAAGATGGCCGCTAAACCGGAAAGTTTTTATGAGAATAAAGATGAAGATCTAAAAGTTATTGATGTGTCCCCTATTAAATCTTTGTTTTACAATATGAATCTTGATAATGATGGGATTGGAGATGAGTCAACTTTAGTTAAAAGGCGTCCCATAAATTCGGAGTTTTTAGATCTTTATGCAAAAATTGGTAAAAGTGGGATTGAAGAGGTTAAAACTTTAGATAGCAATGAACCCACTATTTTGGATTTAAAGGAATTTAATTATGATAATTGCTCTTTGATAGATTGTATTTCCTTGTTGCAATCCGTGCTAAATTCTCCTCATGCTTATAGCCAAAATAAAGCCTTTACTAAACATATCGTTGATGCTTTGATGCAATCTTACGAAGAAAAACTTGAGTTGGAAGTTTCTATCCCTAGAAAACTTTATGATGAGTGGGAACCTACAATTAAAATTAAAATTAAAGATCATGAATGCTATGCTTTGTGTGATTTGGGTGCTAGTGTTTCTACGATTCCAAAAACTTTGTGTGATTTGCTAGGCTTCCGTGATTTTGATGATTGTTCTTTAAACTTGCATCTTGCGGATTCCACTATCAAGAAACCTATGGGAAGAATTAATGATGTTCTTATTGTTGCTAATAGGAACTATGTGCCCGTAGATTTTATTGTTCTTGATATAGATTGCAATCCTTCATGTCCTATTATTCTTGGTAGACCTTTCCTTAGAACGATTGGTGCAATTATTGATATGAAGGAAGGGAATATTAGATTCCAATTTCCCTTAAGGAAAGGCATGGAACACTTCCCTATAAATAATATTAAATTACCTTATGAATCTATTGTAAGATCCACTTATGGATTGCCTACCAAAGATGGCAATACTTAGATCTATCCTCGCTTTTATGCCTAGCTAGGGGCGTTAAACGATAGCGCTTGTTGGGAGGCAACCCCATTTTATTTTTGTTTTTTGTTTTTTGCTCCTGTTTAGGAATAAATATTTGATCTAGCCTCTGGTTAGATATGTTTTTATGTTTTAATTAGTGTTTATGCCAAGTGAAACCTATAGGATCTTCTTGGATGATAGTTATTTGATCTTGCTGAAAATTCCAGAAACTTTCTGTTCACGAAAACAATTGTTTAAAATCACCAGACCGTGATAAAATACTGACTCCAATTTCAGTAGATCAATAAACAAATTATCTAGGTCTTCCTATTTTAGTAGATTTTTCTGAGTTACAGAAGTTTGCGTTAGATACAGAATACTACAGACTGTTCTGTTTTTGACAGATTCTGTTTTTCATGTGTTGTTTGCTTATTTTGATGAATCTATGGCTAGTAAAAGAGTTTATAAACCATAGAGAAGTTGGAATACAGTAGGTTTAACACCAGTATAAATAAAGAATGAGTTCATTACAGTACCTTGAAGTGGTGTTTTCTTTTCTTTCGCTAACGGAGCTCACGAGATTTACTATTAAGTTTGTGTTGTGAAGTTTTCAAGTTTTAGGTAAAGATTCGATGGATTATGGAACAAGGATTGGCAAGAGCCTAAGCTTGGGGATTCCCAAGGCACCCCAAGGTAAAATTCAAGGACAACCAAAAGCCTAAGCTTGGGGATGCCCCGGAAGGCATCCCCTCTTTCGTCTTCGTCTATCGGTAACTTTACTTGGGGCTATATTTTTATTCACCACATGATATATGTTTTGCTTGGAGCGTCTTGTATGATTTGAGTCTTTGCTTTTTAGTTTACCACAATCATCTTTGATGTACACACTTTTGAGAGAGACACACATGATTCGGAATTTGTTAGAATACTCTATGTGCTTCACTTATATCTTTTGAGCTATATAGTTTTTGCTCTAGTGCTTCACTTATATCTTTTAGAGCACGGTGGTGGTTTTGTTTTATAGAAATTATTGTTCTCTCATGCTTCACTTATATTATTTTGAGAGTCCTACAAAATAGCATGGTAATTTTCTTAAATTGTGAAATTAGTCCTAATATGATAGGCATCCAAGATTAGTAAAAACTTTCTTATAAGTGTGTTGAATACTAAGAGAAGTTTGATGCTTGATGATTGTTTTGAGATATGGAGGTAGTGATATTAAAGTTGTGCTAGTTGAGTAGTTGTGAATTTGAGAAATACTTGTGTTGAAGTTTGCAAGTCCCATAGCATGCACGTATGGTAAACGTTGTGTAACAAATTTGAAACATGAGGTGTTCTTTGATTTCCTCCTTATGAGTGGCGGTCGGGGACGAGCGATGGTCTTTCCTACCAATCTATCCCCCTAGGAGCATGGCGTAGTGCTTGGTTTTTGATGACTTGTAGATTTTTGCAATAAGTATGTGAGTTCTTTATGACTAATGTTGAGTCCATGGATTATACGCACTCTCACCCTTCCATCATTGCTAGCCTCTTCGGTACCGTGCATTGCCCTTTCTCACCTTGAGAGTTGGTGCAAACTTCGCCGGTGCATCCAAACCCCGTGATACGATAGCTCTATCACACATAAACCTCCTTATATCTTCCTCCAAACAGCCACCATACCTACCTATTATGGCATTTCCATAGCCATTCCGAGATATATTGCCATGCAACTTTCTACCGTTCCGTTTATCATGACACGCTTCATCATTGTCATATTGCCTTGCATGATCATGTAGTTGACATCATATTTGTGAAGGAAATATGCCCTAGAGGCAATAATAAAGTTATTATTTATTTCCTTATATCATGATAAATGTTTATTATTCATGCTAGAATTGTATTAACCGGAAACATAATACTTGTGTGAATACATAGACAAACAGAGTGTCACTAGTATGCCTCTACTTTACTAGCTCGTTGATCAAAGATGGTTATGTTTCCTAGCCATAGACATGAGTTGTCATTTGATTAACGGGATCACATCATTAGGAGAATGATGTGATTGACTTGACCCATTCCGTTAGCTTAGCACTCGATCGTTTAGTATGTTGCTATTGCTTTCTTCATGACTTATACATGTTCCTATGACTATGAGATTATGCAACTCCCGTTTACCGGAGGAACACTTTGTGTGCTACCAAACGTCACAACGTAACTGGGTGATTATAAAGGTGCTCTACAGGTGTCTCCGAAGGTACTTGTTGGGTTGGCGTATTTCGAGATTAGGATTTGTCACTCCGATTGTCGGAGAGGTATCTCTGGGCCCTCTCGGTAATGCACATCACTCAAGCCTTGCAAGCATTGCAACTAATGAGTTAGTTGTGGGATGATGTATTACGGAACGAGTAAAGAGACTTGCCGGTAACGAGATTGAACTAGGTATTGAGATACCGACGATCGAATCTCGAGCAAGTAACATACCGATGACAAAGGGAACAACGTATGTTGTTATGCGGTCTGACCGATAAAGATCTTCGTAGAATATGTGGGAGCCAATATGAGCATCCAGCTTCCACTATTGGTTATTGACCGGAGACGTGTCTCGGTCATGTCTACATAGTTCTCGAACCCGTAGGGTCCGCACGGTTAAAGTTTCGATGACAGTTATATTATGAGCTTATATGTTTTGATGTACCGAAGGTTGTTCGGAGTCCCGGATGTGGTCACGGACATGACGGGGAGTCTCGAAATGGTTGAGACATGAAGATTGATATATTGGAAGCCTATATTTGGATATCGGAAGTGTTCTGGGTGAAATCGGGATTTTACCGGAGTACCGGAGGGGTTACCGGAACCCCCCGGGGGTTAATGGGCCATATTGGGCCTTAGTGGAGATGAGGAGAGGCGGCCAAGGCAAGGGTCGCGCGCCCCTCCCCCCTAGTCCGAATAGGACAAGGAGAGGGGGGCGGCGCCCCCCTTTCCTTCCTCTCCTTCACCTCTTTCCCCCTTCTCCTATTCCAACAAGGAAGGGAGGGAGTCCTACTCCCGGTGGGAGTAGGACTCCTCCTGGCGCGCCTCCTCCCTGGTCGGCCGCACCTCCCCCCTTGCTCCTTTATATACGGGGGCAGGGGCACCCCAAAGACACAACAATTGATCGCTTGATCTTTTAGCCATGTGCGGTGCCCCCCTCCCCCATAGTCCACCTCGATAATATTGTAGCGGTGCTTAGGCGAAGCCCTGCGTTGGTAGAACATCATCATCGTCACCACGCCGTTGTACTGACAAAACTCTCCCACAACACTCGGCTGGATCAGAGTTCGAGGGACGTTATCGGGCTGAACGTGTGCTGAACTCAGAGGTGCCGTGCGTTCGGAACTTGATCGGTCGGATCGTGAAGACGTATGACTACATCAACCGCGTTGTGCTAACGCTTTGGCGTTCGGTCTACGAGGGTACGTGGACAACACTCTCCCCTCTCGTTGCTATGCATCACCATGATCTTGCCTGTGCGTAGGAATTTTTTTGAAATTACTACGTTCCCCAACAGTGGTATCAGAGCCTGGTTTTATGCGTTGATGTTATATGCACGAGTAGAACACAAGTGAGTTGTGGGTGATATAAGTCATACTGCTTACCAGCATGTCATACTTTGGTTCGGCGATATTGTTAGATGAAGCGGCCCGGACCGACATTACGCGTACGCTTACGCGAGACTGGTTCTACCGACATGCTTTGCACACAGGTGGCTGGCGGGTGTCAGTTTCTCCAACTTTAGTTGAACCGAGTGTGGCTACGCCCGGTCCTTGCGATGGTTAAAACAACACCAACTTGACAAACTATCGTTGTGGTTTTGATGCGTAGGTAAGAACGGTTCTTGCTAAGCCCGTAGCAGCCACGTAAAATTTGCAACAACAAAGTAGAGGACGTCTAACTTGTTTTTGCAGGGCATGTTGTGATGTGATATGGTCAAGACATGATGCTAAATTTTATTGTATGAGATGATCATGTTTTGTAACCGAGTTATCGGCAACTGGCAGGAGCCATATGGTTGTCGCTTTATTGTATGCAATGCAATCGCCCTGTAATGCTTTACTTTATCACTAAGCGGTAGCGATAGTCGTAGAAGCATAAGATTGGCGAGACGACAACGATGCTACGATGAAGATCAAGGTGTCGCGCCGGTGACGATGGTGATCATGACGGTGCTTCGGAGATGGAGATCACAAGCACAAGATGATGATGGCCATATCATATCACTTATATTGATTGCATGTGATGTTTATCTTTTATGCATCTTATCTTGCTTTGATTGACGGTAGCATTATAAGATGATCCCTCACTAAATTATCAAAGTATAAGTGTTCTCCCTGAGTATGCACCGTTGCGAAAGTTCTTCGTGCTGAGACACCACGTGATGATCGGGTGTGATAGGCTCTACGTTCAAATACAACGGGTGCAAAACAGTTGCACACGCGGAATACTCAGGTTAAGCTTGACGAGCCTAGCATATAACAGATATGGCCTCGGAACACGGAGACCGAAAGGTCGAGCGTGAATCATATAGTAGATATGATCAACATAGTGATGTTCACCGTTGAAACTACTCCATCTCACGTGATGATCGGACATGGTTTAGTTGATATGGATCACGTGATCACTTAGAGGATTAGAGGGATGTCTATCTAAGTGGGAGTTCTTAAGTAATATGATTAATTGAACTTAAATTTATCATGAACTTAGTACCTGATAGTATCTTGCTTGTCTATGTTGATTGTAGATAGATGGCCCGTGCTGTTGTTCCGTTGAATTTTAATGCGTTCCTTGAGAAAGCAAAGTCGAAAGATGAAGGTAGCAATTACACGGACTGGGTCCGTAACTTGAGGATTATCCTCATTGCTGCACAGAAGAATTACGTCCTGGAAGCACCGCTGGGTGCCAGGCCTGCTGCCGATGCAACTGACGACGTTAAGAACGTCTGGCAGAGCAAAGCTGATGACTACTCGATAGTTCAGTGTGCCATGCTTTACGGCTTAGAACCGGGACTTCAACGACGTTTTGAACGTCATGGAGCATATGAGATGTTCCAGGAGTTGAAGTTAATATTTCAAGCAAATGCCCGGATTGAGAGATATGAAGTCTCCAATAAGTTCTACAGCTGCAAGATGGAGGAGAATAGTTCTGTCAGTGAGCATATACTCAAAATGTCTGGGTATAATAATCACTTGATTCAACTGGGAGTTAATCTTCCGGATGATAGCGTCATTGACAGAATTCTTCAATCACTGCCACCAAGCTACAAGAGCTTCGTGATGAACTATAACATGCAAGGGATGGATAAGACGATTCCCGAGCTCTTCGCAATGCTAAAGGCTGCGGAGGTAGAAATCAAGAAGGAGCATCAAGTGTTGATGGTCAATAAGACCACCAGTTTCAAGAAAAAGGGCAAAGGGAAGAAGAAGGGGAACTTCAAGAAGAACAGCAAACAAGTTGCTGCTCAGGAGAAGAAACCCAAGTCTGGACCTAAGCCTGAGACTGAGTGCTTCTACTGCAAGCAGACTGGTCACTGGAAGCGGAACTGCCCCAAGTATTTGGCGGATAAGAAGGATGGCAAGGTGAACAAAGGTATATGTGATATACATGTTATTGATGTGTACCTTACTAATGCTCGCAGTAGCACCTGGGTATTTGATACTGGTTCTGTTGCTAATATTTGCAACTCGAAACAGGGGCTACGGATTAAGCGAAGATTGGCTAAGGACGAGGTGACGATGCGCGTGGGAAATGGTTCCAAAGTCGATGTGATCGCGGTCGGCACGCTACCTCTACATCTACCTTCGGGATTAGTTTTAGACCTAAATAATTGTTATTTGGTGCCAGCGTTAAGCATGAACATTATATCTGGATCTTGTTTGATGCGAGACGGTTATTCATTTAAATCAGAGAATAATGGTTGTTCTATTTATATGAGTAATATCTTTTATGGTCATGCACCCTTGAAGAGTGGTCTATTTTTGTTGAATCTCGATAGTAGTGATACACATATTCATAATATTGAAGCCAAAAGATGCAGAGTTGATAATGATAGTGCAACTTATTTGTGGCACTGCCGTTTAGGTCATATCGGTGTAAAGCGCATGAAGAAACTCCATACTGATGGACTTTTGGAACCACTTGATTATGAATCACTTGGTACTTGCGAACCGTGCCTCATGGGCAAGATGACTAAAACGCCGTTCTCCGGAACTATGGAGAGAGCAACAGATTTGTTGGAAATCATACATACAGATGTATGTGGTCCGATGAATGTTGAGGCTCGTGGCGGATATCGTTATTTTCTCACCTTCACAGATGATTTAAGCAGATATGGGTATATCTACTTAATGAAACATAAGTCTGAAACATTTGAAAAGTTCAAAGAATTTCAGAGTGAAGTTGAAAATCATCGTAACAAGAAAATAAAGTTTCTACGATCTGATCGTGGAGGAGAATATTTGAGTTATGAGTTTGGTCTTCATTTGAAACAATGCGGAATAGTTTCGCAACTCACGCCACCCGGAACACCACAGCGTAATGGTGTGTCCGAACGTCGTAATCGTACTTTACTAGATATGGTGCGATCTATGATGTCTCTTACTGATTTACCGCTATCGTTTTGGGGTTATGCTTTAGAGACGGCCGCATTCACGTTAAATAGGGCACCATCAAAATCCGTTGAGACGACGCCTTATGAACTGTGGTTTGGCAAGAAACCAAAGTTGTCGTTTCTTAAAGTTTGGGGCTGCGATGCTTATGTGAAAAAGCTTCAACCTGATAAGCTCGAACCCAAATCGGAGAAATGTGTCTTCATAGGATACCCAAAGGAGACTGTTGGGTACACCTTCTATCACAGATCCGAAGGCAAGACTTTTGTTGCTAAATTCGGAATCTTTCTGGAGAAGGAGTTTCTCTCGAAAGAAGTGAGTGGGAGGAAAGTAGAACTTGATGAGGTAACTGTACCTGCTCCCTTATTGGAAAGTAGTTCATCACAGAAACCGGTTTCTGTGACGCCTACACCAATTAGTGAGGAAGTTAATGATGATGATCATGGAACTTCAGATCAAGTTGTTACTGAACCTCGTAGGTCAACCAGAGTAAGATCCGCACCAGAGTGGTACGGTAATCCTGTTCTGGAGGTTATGTTACTAGACCATGACGAACCTACGAACTATGAAGAAGCGATGGTGAGCCCAGATTCCGCAAAATGGCTTGAGGCCATGAAATCTGAGATGGGATCCATGTATGAGAACAAAGTGTGGACTTTGGTTGACTTGCCCGATGATCGGCAAGCCATTGAGAATAAATGGATCTTCAAGAAGAAGACTGACGCTGACGGTAATGTTACTGTCTATAAAGCTCGACTTGTTGCAAAAGGTTTTCGACAAGTTCAAGGGATTGACTACGATGAGACCTTCTCACCCGTAGCGATGCTTAAGTCTGTCCGAATCATGTTAGCAATTGCCGCATTTTATGATTATGAAATTTGGCAAATGGATGTCAAAACTGCATTCCTGAATGGATTTCTGGAAGAAGAGTTGTATATGATGCAACCGGAAGGTTTTGTCGATCCAAAGGGAGCTAACAAAGTGTGCAAGCTCCAGCGATCCATTTATGGACTGGTGCAAGCCTCTCGGAGTTGGAATAAACGCTTTGATAGTGTGATCAAAGCATTTGGTTTTGTACAGACTTTTGGAGAAGCCTGTATTTACAAGAAAGTGAGTGGGAGCTCTGTAGCATTTCTAATATTATATGTGGATGACATATTGCTGATTGGAAATGATATAGAATTTCTGGATAGCATAAAGGGATACTTGAATAAGAGTTTTTCAATGAAAGACCTCGGTGAAGCTGCGTATATATTGGGCATCAAGATCTATAGAGATAGATCAAGACGCTTAATTGGACTTTCACAAAGCACATACCTTGACAAAGTTTTGAAGAAGTTCAAAATGGATCAAGCAAAGAAAGGGTTCTTGCCTGTGTTACAAGGTGTGAAGTTGAGTAAGACTCAATGCCCGACCACTGCAGAAGATAGAGAGAAGATGAAAGATGTTCCCTATGCTTCAGCCATAGGCTCTATCATGTATGCAATGCTGTGTACCAGACCTGATGTGTGCCTTGCTATAAGTTTAGCAGGGAGGTACCAAAGTAATCCAGGAGTGGATCACTGGACAGCGGTCAAGAACATCCTGAAATACCTGAAAAGGACTAAGGATATGTTTCTCGTTTATGGAGGTGACAAAGAGCTCATCGTAAATGGTTACGTTGATGCAAGCTTTGACACTGATCCGGACGATTCTAAATCGCAAACCGGATACGTGTTTACATTGAACGGTGGAGCTGTCAGTTGGTGCAGTTCTAAACAAAGCGTCGTGGCGGGATCTACATGTGAAGCGGAGTACATAGCTGCTTCGGAAGCAGCAAATGAAGGAGTCTGGATGAAGGAGTTCATATCCGATCTAGGTGTCATACCTAGTGCATCGGGTCCAATGAAAATCTTTTGTGACAATACTGGTGCAATTGCCTTGGCGAAGGAATCCAGATTTCACAAGAGAACCAAGCACATCAAGAGACGCTTCAATTCCATCCGGGATTTAGTCCAGGTGGGAGACATAGAAATTTGCAAGATACATACGGATCTGAATGTTGCAGACCCGTTGACTAAGCCTCTTCCACGAGCAAAACATGATCAGCACCAAGGCTCCATGGGTGTTAGAATCATTACTGTGTAATCTAGATTATTGACTCTAGTGCAAGTGGGAGACTGAAGGAAATATGCCCTAGAGGCAATAATAAAGTTATTATTTATTTCCTTATATCATGATAAATGTTTATTATTCATGCTAGAATTGTATTAACCGGAAACATAATACTTGTGTGAATACATAGACAAACAGAGTGTCACTAGTATGCCTCTACTTGACTAGCTCGTTGATCAAAGATGGTTATGTTTCCTAGCCATAGACATGAGTTGTCATTTGATTAACGGGATCACATCATTAGGAGAATGATGTGATTGACTTGACCCATTCCGTTAGCTTAGCACTCGATCGTTTAGTATGTTGCTATTGCTTTCTTCATGACTTATACATGTTCCTATGACTATGAGATTATGCAACTCCCGTTTACCGGAGGAACACTTTGTGTGCTACCAAACGTCACAACGTAACTGGGTGATTATAAAGGTGCTCTACAGGTGTCTCCGAAGGTACTTGTTGGGTTGGCGTATTTCGAGATTAGGATTTGTCACTCCGATTGTCGGAGAGGTATCTCTGGGCCCTCTCGGTAATGCACATCACTTAAGCCTTGCAAGCATTGCAACTAATGAGTTAGTTGCGGGATGATGTATTACGGAACGAGTAAAGAGACTTGCCGGTAACGAGATTGAACTAGGTATTGAGATACCGACGATCGAATCTCGGGCAAGTAACATACCGATGACAAAGGGAACAACGTATGTTGTTATGCAGTCTGACCGATAAAGATCTTCGTAGAATATGTGGGAGCCAATATGAGAATCCAGGTTCCGCTATTGGTTATTGACCGGAGACGTGTCTCGGTCATGTCTACATAGTTCTCGAACCCGTAGGGTCCGCACGGTTAAAGTTTCGATGACAGTTATATTATGAGTTTATATGTTTTGATGTACCGAAGGTTGTTCGGAGTCCCGGATGTGATCACGGACATGACGAGGAGTCTCGAAATGGTCGAGACATGAAGATTGATATATTGGAAGCCTATATTTGGATATCGGAAGTGTTCCGGGTGAAATCGGGATTTTACCGGAGTACCGAAGGGGTTACCGGAACCCCCCGGGGGTTAATGAGGAGAGGCGGCCAGGGCAAGGGCCGCGCGCCCCTCCCCCCTAGTCCGAATAGGACAAGGAGAGGGGGGCGGCGCCCCCCTTTCCTTCCTTTCCTCCACCTCTTTCCCCCTTCTCCTATTCCAACAAGGAAGGGAGGGAGTCGTACTCCCGGTGGGAGTAGGACTCCTCCTGGCGCGCCTCCTCCCTGGCCGGCCGCATCTCCCCCCTTGCTCCTTTATATACGGGGGCAGGGGGCACCCCAAAGACACAACAATTGATCGCTTGATCTTTTAGCCGTGTGCGGTGCCCCCTCCACCATAGTCCACCTCGATAATACTGTAGCGGTGCTTAGGCGAAGCCCTGCGTCGGTAGAACATCATCATCGTCACCACGCCGTCGTGCTGACGAAACTCTCCCTCAACACTCGGCTGGATCGGAGTTCGAGGGACGTCATCGGGCTGAACGTGTGCTGAACTCGGAGGTGTCGTGCGTTCGGAACTTGATCGGTCGGATCGTGAAGACGTACGACTACATCAACCGAGTTGTGCTAACGCTTCCGCTTTCGGTCTATGAGGGTACGTGGACAACACTCTCCCCTCTCGTTGCTATGCATCACCATGATCTTGCGTGTGCGTAGGAATTTTTTTGAAATTACTACGTTCCCCAACAATTTGTGGCAAAGCCACCATGCATATTATTTCATACATGTCACTCTTGATTCATTGCCCATCCTGATACACCGCCGGAGGCATTCATATAGAGTCATACTTTGTTCTAGTATCGAGTTGTAATCATTGAGTTGTAAATAAATAGAAGTGTGATAAAGGCCAAATAAAAAAAGGGAAAGGCCCAAAAAAGAGAAAAATAAAAGAAAATAAAAAGGGGCAATGCTACTATCCTTTTTCCACACTTGTGCTTCAAAGTAGCACCATGATATTTATAATAGAGAGTCTTTTGTTTTGTCACTTTCATATACTAGTGGGAATTTTTCATTATAGAACTTGGCTTGTATATTCCAACAATGGGCTTCCTCAAATGCCCTAGGTCTTCGTGAGCAAGCAAGTTGGATGCACACCCACTTAGTTTCTTTTGTTGAGCTTTCATACATTTATAGCTCTAGTGCATCCGTTGCATGGCAATCCCTACTCCTTGCATTGACATCCATTGATGGGCATCTCCCTAGCCCATTGATTCGCCGCATCAATGTGAGACTTTTTCCTTTTTTGTCTTCTCCACATAACCCCCATCATCATATTCTATTCCACCCACAGTGCTATATCCATGTCTCACGCTCATATATTGCGTGAAAGTTGAAAAAGTTTGAGATTACTAAAGTATGAAACAATTGCTTGGCTTGTCATCGGGGTTGTGCATGATGAGAGCATTCTTGTGTGACGAAAATGGAGCAGGACCAAACTATATGATTTTGTAGGGATGAACTTTCTTTGGCCATGTTATTTTGAGAAGACATAATTGCTTAGTTAGTATGCTTGAAGTCTTATTACTTTTATGTCAATATTAAACTTTTATCTTGAATCTTTCGGATCTGCCACAATTGAGAGAATTACATTGAAAATTATGCTAAGTAGCATTCCACATCAAAAATTCTGTTTTTATCATTTACCTACTCGAGGACGAGCAGGAATTAAGCTTGGGGATGCTTGATACGTCTCCAACGTATCTATAATTTTTTATTGTTCCATGCTATTATATTATCTGTTTTGGATGTTCAATGGGCTTTATTATACACATTTATATTATTTTTGGGACTAACCAATTAACCGGAGGCCCAGCCCAAATTGTTGTTTTTTTCCTATTGTAGTGTTTTGAAGGAAAAGGATATCAAACGTACTCCAAACGGAATGAAACCTTTGATAACGTGATTTTCGGAACAAACGTGATCCAGAGGACTTGGAGTGTACATCAAGCAATCAACGAGGAGGCCACGAGGCAGGGGGCGCGCCTACCCCCTGGCCGCGCCCTCCACCCTCGTGGGCCCCTCGTAGCTCCACCGACCTACTTCTTCCTCCTATATATACCTACGTACCCCGAAAACATCAGAGATAGAGCCAAAACCCTATTTCCACCACCGCAACCTTCTGTACCCATGAGATCCCATCTTGGGGCCTTTTCCGGCGCACCACCGGAGAGGGCATTGATCACGGAGGGCTTCTACATCAACACCATAGCCTCTCCGATGATGTGTGAGTAGTTTACCTCAGACCTTCGGGTCCATAGTTATTAGCTAGATGGCTTCTTCTCTCTCTTTGGATCTCAATACAAAGTTCTCCTCGATTATCTTGGGGATCTATTCGATGTAATCTTCTTTTGCGGTGTGTTTGTCGAGATCCGATGAATTGTGGGTTTATGATCAAGATTATCTATGAACAATATTTGAATCTCCTATGAATTCTTTTATATATGATTGGTTATCTTTGCAAGTCTCTTCGAATTATCAGTTTGGTTTGGCCTACTAGATTGATCTTTCTTGCAATGGGAGAAGTGCTTAGCTTTGGGTTCAATCTTGCGGTGCTCGATCCCAGTGATAGTAGGGGAAACGACACATATTGTATTGTTGCCATCGAGGATAAAAAGATGGGGTTTATATCATATTGCATGAGTTTATCCCTCTACATCATGTCATCTTGATTAAAGCGTTACTCCGTTCTTATGAACTTAATACGCTAGATGCATGCTGGATAGCGGTCGATGTGTGGAGTAATAGTAGTAGATGCAGGCAGGAGTCGGTCTACTTGTCACGGACGTGATGCCTATATACATGATCATACCTAAATATTCTCATAACTATGCTCAATTCTATCAATTGCTCGATAGTAATTTGTTCACCCACCGTAATACTTATGCTATCTTGAGAGAAGCCACTAATGAAACCTATGGCCCCCGGGTCTATTTTCCATCATATTAATCTCCCATCAAGAAGCTATTTCTGGCGTCGTTTATTTTTTTCTTTACTTTTAGTCTTTATCATAAAAATACCAAAAATATTATCTTATCATCTCTATCAGATCTCATTTTTGCAAGTGGCCGTGAAGGGATTGACAACCCCTTTATCGCGTTGGTTGCAAGGTTCTTATTTGTTTGTGTAGGTGTGTGGGACTTGAGCGTGGTCTCCTACTGGATTGATACCTTGGTTCGCAAAAACTGAGGGAAATACTTATGCTACTTTACTGCATCACCCTTTCCTCTTCAAGGGAAAACCAACGCAGTGCTCAAGAGGTAGTAGTGAGGCATAATGAGGAAGCTCTTTCGGAGGAGATGTCTCCTGACTACTTACATATGAGGCAGGAAGGAGGCCAGGATAATCGGCCATGATGGCCACTTCTGCGCCATCATAGCTCGCCTGGTAGAAGAGTCCCTCCTTGAGCTCTACAAATATGTCCGGATCCTCTTCGAATCCGGGATCGAGGTCCCGGTTATGATCCTCCAGCTGTGGAGCGGGGCTATGAATCCTCGCAACAACCTTCCGCCATTCCTATTAAAAATGGACGGGTTAATGTCAATTAAGCATGACTCAGGGAGAAGATTGAGTAAGGTGGTGGGATTAAAACTCACCTAGTTAGGGGGGTTGTACATGGAAAATCCCTCTCGCCGCTTAAGACGAGTGAACTCATCTTTCTCCCCTTTGTACAGATCGGCCAATATTGTGGCCAGGGCGGCGGGGGTGTCCGGACCCTTCCGTCCGCAGCGTGAGGGGTCATCTTCCCCATTGTAGTGCCACATAGGGAGCCCTCTGAATTGGAGCGGCTGGACACCTCGCACTATGGAAGTCGCCATTACCTCGATTATTGATAATCCGGACTGGGCAAGTGTCCTTATTTTGCCCATTAATCGTTGAACTTCCGCGCTATCTTCCTCCTCGGGGCTCTGAGGACGCCAGCTGTGGTGTTTCCTCAGTGAAGCGCTAGGAAATTCGGGAAGGCCCATTCGGACTGGGTCGGGGAGAGCGACGTCTTCAATATAAAACCACTCCGAGGACGCCTTCTTCGGTGTGCCGGACAGGTATCCGGTCCCGGTTATGCGCCATATCTCGGCACCGCCCACCTCGAATACATATCCTTTTTGGGTGCGAGGGACGAGGCAGAAAAGCTTCCTCCATAACTCAAAATGGGCCTCGCAGCCCAGGAATAGCTCGCAAATAGCGAGGAAACCCGCGATGTGCAGGATTGAGGCCGGCGTAAGATTGTGCAGTTGGAGGCCGTAGTACTCCAGGAGACCTCGGGGGAAAGGGTGGATTGGAAATCCGACGCCTCTTAATAAAAAGGAGACGAAGCACACTTGTTCCCCCTGGTTGGATTGGGGAAATTTTCTGTCAGGGCTTCGCTAGTGAAAGAAGTAAATCGTGCCCGAACAGGGACTAGATCCGCGGGGGGAAGGAATCCCTGTGTTTGAAGCTTAACCAGCTGGTCGTGGGATACTGAACATCTCTCCCAATCGCCTTTTTCGGAGCCATGAGGGCGGGAGGAAGAACTGGGAGCGCTAGCCATGCTTGAATGGTTTCTCCTAGCGAGCTCTAAAGATTTTCCGCCTGGTGTGGAATGGCATCTGAGATCCAATCTCTTTAAATAGATGCATTTTTTATGGCCAAGGTGTTATGTGCAAAAAAATACTCTGACCTTTTGTATTCACTCGACACGTGGAAGCAGAAGCGACGGAGGCGCAGAAGCCGACGGGTATGACACTAAATGAAAAGCCGAGTATAATTATTCGCGTCAGATGCTTTGAAGTATTCGGAGGAGGAACCTGCCTTGCAATGCCGAAGACAATCTGCGCGCCGGACACATCGTCATTGAAGCCTGGTTCGGGGGCTACTCAGGGGGTCCTGGATTAAGGGGTCCTCGGGCGTCCGGGCTATGTGACATGGGCCGGACTAATGGGCCACGAAGATACAAGATAGAAGACTTATTCCCGTGTCCGGATGGGACTCTCCTTTGCGTGGAAGGCAAGCTTGGCGTTCGGATATGAAAATTCCTTTCCTTGTAAACCGACTTTGTACAACCCTAGGTCCCTCCGGTGTCTATATAAACCGGAGGGTTATGTCGGTAGAGGACAATCATAATCATACAGGCTAGACATCTAGGGTTTTGCCATTACGATCTCGAGGTAGATCAACTCTTGTAAACCCCATATTCATCCAAGATAATCAAGCAGGAAGTAGGGTATTACCTCCATCGAGAGGGCCCGAATCTGGGTAAACATCGTGTCCCTGTCTCCTGTTACCTTTGATCCTCTGATGCACAGTTCGGGACCCCCTACCCGAGATCTGCCGGTTTTGACACCGACACCTCTCACTCGGCGGATCCAGCTCGCGCACTACATTCAAATGAGACGGCGGTGTGTCGTCCTATGTGGTATTCATGGTGATGTCCTTTCCTAAGGAGGACGAACTGTGATAGCCTCCACTAATCCTTGACTGTGAAGGAGCCATTGTTGCCACTGGAAGAACACAAAGGCACTCCAGAACTGGATGAGGCTTCACAGCATGAAACCAAAAAGCCGCCTGAGCTGACAACAGGCCCACGGCGCCGGAGCCTTTGTCGAACTGTAGGAGGAGGAAGAGGAGGACTAAGACGACCCTTGTTACACCTTCAACATTCATTCCCACTTCAAAAAACATCGGTGAAGTGTTGTCCTATGTCTAAGTGTTATATTTGAACTATGTCGTATGTCCTTTGTTGTATCAACCCTACATCATATGAACTATGTATTGTGTGAAGACATGTTCACAAACATATGGGCGGGTGGGCGAGGGGGTAGACAGTTGCCCTTGGGGATGCTTTAACTAAGGGTAGGAACATCTAATATGTAGAAAACTATTGTAAATAAAATGTTGAAATATATTGTCTACCTCTCTCCACCAGCTCAGACTTGTGGATGAGCTACCAAACATGTCCGTGTGTTGCAATGGGAGAAAAAAATCACCCATCATACACACACTCAATGACATCAAGAAATATCTCGAAATATTTCATGATGCCACACAACAAACAACGAGCTAAGTGTTGCTGCACAAAAACATACAGGTGGGATGATTTTTTATAGTGTACTCAAGGTGTTTCAAAAAATCTTTATGAAAATTTCAAACAATATGAAAATCAACGTTAAGCCACTTGTTCATAGAACTCATATCAATAGTTCAGTGTACATCATCGTATATGAGTTCGTTATTATGCATTATGCGAAATGGAGAGGATGATTATGTACATATTGTAAGCTTTAGCATATGGTAGTTGGTAGGAATCAACATGCCCTATGGTGTGGATAATACATATTGTAAGAGCATCGAACGATCATATCACTCAATTTAAATGGGGTGGGAAACATATATAATAGGAAAAGTATTAACTAAGGTTGCATCCTAAACGTAATTTTAGAAATGGTAAACATGCAAGATAATAGCATATTTGGAATCTACATATTTTCCTGAGGGATTTTCATATATAACATGTTAGATCGGAATTAGGATTTGAAAGATATGAACATTTTGAAAAGCATTTGAATTTTCTTGGAAAGAAAAAGAAAGGTTAAACATAGGGTTGCTAGACCAAAATTGCAACATTGTGCAGGCCCATCTGCTAAAAATTCAAACATAAAAGGGAGAAAAATGGGGAAGAAGTTGGGATCGAACCTAGGTATCTCGTGTGGTAGAGTGAAGATCTAGCCAACGGGGTGCCCATGTGCTTGTCATCCACTGGGGGGTCGCGACACATGAACTAAGTTATACGCCCGATCGAGCGAAATGAATCATGTTTTGACTTACCGGTGGCATTGTGTTGGGATATCCTCCTCATGTGGGCTATGAGGAGATGACCATTTGATTCCTTTTAGGCAACCCAAGAGGTGCAGAAGCACACTAACCATTAGGGTTATGAGCTACAGTCATTTTGGACTTTGTAGGTGAGTGGATGGGGATACTTTACCCTCCATCTAGCAGCCACCACCAGGTGTGAAGAAAATCATCCTCCAAGGGAGAAGAAGAGAGAAAACCAAGTGAGAAAGGGAAGAAGAGGAAGATTGAAGGAAGAAGCAAAGGAAGCTCCTCCCCAAGGTTGTTATGGTCCAGATCCACTACCTTGTCTCCTTCAAGCTCCAGTTCCACCATATTTGGTGAGATTGTTCCAATCCCTAGATCTTGAGCCCTAATTCTTGTTGTGCTCAGATACGTCTCCAATGTATCTATAATTTTTTATTGTTCCATGCTGTTATATTATCATTCTTGGATGTTTTACAATCATTTTATAGCAACTTTATATCATATTTTGGGACTAACCTATTGACATAGTGCCCAGTGTCAGTTGTTGTTTTTTGCTTGTTTTTTAGTTCGCGGAATATCAGTACCAAACGGAGTCCAAACACAATGAAACTTTTTGGAGATTTTTATGGACCAGAAGACACAAGATGGGCCAAAGAAGTACCAGAGGGGGCTCCGAGGGGAGCACAACCCACCAGGGCGAGCCCAAGTGGGTTGTGCCCACCTCGGTGGCCTCCCACACCGCCTCTTCACCCTATAAATACTCAAATATTCCAGAAACCCTAGGGGAGTCGACGAAACACAATTCCAGCCGCCGCAAGTTCCAGAACCACGAGATCTAATCTAGACACCATCACGGAGGGGTTCATCATCCTCATTGGTGCCTCTCCGATGATGCGTGAGTAGTTCATCATAGACCTACGGGTCTGTAGTCAATAGCTAGATGGCTTCCTCTCTCTTTCTTTTGATTCTCAATACAATGGTCTCTTGGAGATCTATTTCATGTAACTCTTTTTTTGCGGTGTGTTTGTTGAGATCCGATGAACTTTGAGTTTATGATCAGATCTATATCCATGAATATTATTTGGGTATTCTTTTGATCTCTTATATGCATGATTATTTATAGTCTCGTATTTCTTCTTCGAATCTTTGGTTTAGTTAGGACAACTAGATCGATTTTTCTTGCCATGAGAAGAGGTTCTTTGTGATGGGTTCGATCGTGCGGTGTTCTTTCCCAGTGACAGAAGGGGCAGCAAGACACGCATGTATCGTTGCTATTAAGGATAACAAGATGGGGGCTATTCCCGCATGAATAGATCTCGTCTACATCATATCGTCGTTCTTATTGCATTACTCCGTTTCTCCATGAACTTAATACACTAGATGCATGCTGGATAGCGGTCGATGTGTGGAGTAATAGTAGTAGATGCAGGCAGGAGTCGGTCTACTAATCTTGGACGTGATGCCTATATATTGATCATTGCCTTGGATATCGTCATAACTATTTGATTTTCTATCAATTGCCCAACAGTAATGTGTTTACCCACTGTGTGCTATTTCTTGAGAGAAGCCACTAGTGAAATATACGGCCCTAGGGTCTATTCTTTATCATATTTGCTTTGAGATCTATTTTTATTTGCTTTTATTTTCAGATTTATTATTCCAAAAAACCAAAAATACCTTACTGCACTTTTTTGTTACTTATTTTATTTTGCGTTTTATCGAGATCTATTTATCCAATCTATCACAATTTTTATCCCGTCAACTTGACAATTTCTGGCGCCGTTACCCGTAGAGGGATTGACAACCCCTCATAAGCGTAGGGTTGCAAGTATTTGTTCTTTGTGTGCAGGTACCATTTACATAGTGTTACTTGGTTCTCCTACTGGATTGATAACCTTGGTTTCATAACTGAGGGAAATACCTACTGTAGTTGTACTGCATCATCCCTTCCTCTTTGGGGAAATACCGACGTAGTTCAAGCGACATCCTGTTCATCCAAGATTCAGGAATCTTGATGTATGAGATCCTCTAGTGCTATCTAGAGAAGAACTTGCTGTATCCCACATTTGATAATAGTGGAAAATGATTTGGGTGGCTTCGGCCCGTGGTTTTTCCCCTCAAGTTGGGGGGGGGGGGATTCCACGTAAAAAAATCTGGTGTCCCTTTGTTGATGCTTGCTGCTATCCAGAAAGTGAGTCCTACCACAAGACACTCGGTTAATAAGCGTCCTGTCTGTTGAGTAACATATTTTACCTCCATATATATTGTTGCATATGTTTCCTTCCGTGCTAAGTAACGATACTTCAATTAGTACATGATGTGGTGTTGAGATTACTTTGTTTCGGCTGTAGTTTTCAGTTAACCACAAGTGCATTTGTGTGCTAATTCACAACAGAGTGGCATCAGAGCCTTGGTTGCTTAGGATGTTGCTAATCTCAGTTGCTGGAAGTGTTGCTCACAATGGCTTTGGAAGAAAGCGCTACTACAAGTGGCATAAAACTTGATTCTTCCAAGTACTCATTATGGAAGTCCATGATGGAAGGTATCCTTTATTACAAGGATTAGAATGGAGAGTTTTTACAGAAAAGAAGTAGGTATGATTTGGTTGTACATAAACCATAATATATTCCACCATGTTGCAAATGACACAATAGTGTTTGAGATGTGGCAAAAGTTGTAGTCTATGTATGAGAGGAAGACATCAATGAACAAGGCCTCGATGATCAAAAGACTTGCAGAGCTTGAGTACCGAGATGGAACAAGTGTGATTGAGCACTTGAATGTCTTCTAATGCCATATAAATCAACTTTCACCCATGAAGATCAAGTTTGAGGATGAGGTTCAAGCATTGTTGCTGCTGAGTTCCATGCCTGATAGTTGGGACACGCTTGTTGTGTCACTTAGCAATCCAGCTTCGGATGGGAAGCTGACTTTGGAGATGGTCAAGAATAGTATGCTGAATGAAGAAGCCAAAAAGAAGGAAAATGGTGATGCCTCTTCTTCTGATGTGTATGTGGCTGAAACCCATGGGAAGAATGAGAATCGTGGACACAGCAATACAACATTTCAGCAAGGCAGAAATAAATCCAGGGGGAGATCAAAGTCAAATACAGAGAAAAGTTATTACTTGCTTTCATTGTGGCAATCCAGGACACATAAAGAGCGAGTGCAGGAAGTACAAAAAAGAGCTTGCTGAGGGGAAACTTGCAAACCGAGCAAAAGGCTGAGAGTAGCTCAGCCATGACTGCAACAGATGAGGACTATCTAATCATTCAAGATGAAGAATGTTATAGTGCCGATTGTGATGATGCAATGAGTTGGGTTATGGGTTCAGGTGCCTTCTTCCACATCATATCACACAAGGAGTATTTCATATCTTACACTAGCGGTGTTACCGGCCAAGTGAGGGTGGGAAATAGTGGTTCGTCATAATTGTTGGCAAGGACTCTATATGCATTGAAACAAATACAGGTTGCAGATTGGTGCTCGATGATGTGAGACATGTTCCCGACATAAGGTTGAATTTATTCTCAGTGGGCAAGCTTGATGAATCAAACATGCTATTTATTTTGATGAAGGAAAGTAGAAGCTCACCAATGGCTCTTTGATTGTGGCTCGAGGAAGTAGGCAAGGTAATCTCTATGTGACTAAAGCCAAGTTGTGCAATGAGGTGTTGAACATTGCTGAGAAAGACACTTTGGTTGAATTGTGGCACAAGAAGCTTGGACATATGAGTGAGGGTTACCTCCCTGAGTTGATAGGTATATCCTTGAAACCCTGTGCACATTGTTTTGCTGGCAAACAACATAGTGTTGCATTTCGTACACTCCCTCCACACCGTGTGGAAAATGTTCTTGATATTGTACACACTGATGTTTGCTCCATGACTGAAAAATCCCATGGTGGAGCATTATACTTTGTGTCTTTTATTGATGACCATTCCAGAAAGGTTTTTGTCTATGTGCTAAAACACAAATACCAAACGCTTGAAGCCTTCAAGGAGTTCCATGCCAAGGTTGAGAGAGAGATTGGTAGGAAACTGAAGTGCGTGAGATCAGATAATGGTGGTGAATACCAAGGTCCTTTTGAAACGTATTGCAGAAAGTTTGGCATCAGGCATGAAAAGAGTCCACGAAAGACAAGTCAGCTCAATGGTCTTGCAGAGAGAATGAACAGGACACTCATAGAGAGGGTCACAACTATGCTCTCTCATGATCATTTACCTAATTCTTTTTGGGTAGAAGCATTGATGAATGCTATGTATGTGGTTAACCTATGTCCCTCAGTTCCTCTCGTAGGTGATATTCCTCAAAGAGTTTGGTCAGGGTAGGAGGTATCATACAAGCACTTGAAGGTCTTTGGTTGCAGGGCATTTCTACATGTTCCAAGGGACGAGAGATCCAAGCTTGATAGCAAGACAAAGGAGTGCATCTACCTTAGCCAACCAAGTGAAGAGTTAGGGTATAGGTTCTGGGGTCCAGTCAATAGAAAGGTTGTGAGAAGCCAAGAGTGATGTTCATTGAAGATGAAACAATAAAAGATATTGGGAAACCAGGGAAGCCAATGACCAACACACCTCAAGTTGGCATGGATACAATCCATACTCCTCTCGTGAATGACAATCATGGGGGGGCATGATGACACTGAAGACAGTTGAGATGCAACTGACCAAGGCAGTACAAGTCAAAATGACGAGCAGCCATCAAGTGATGATGATGAAGCTGGTAATGATGATGCCAACAAAAATCCACCTGATTCACCACAAGTGCAGTAGCAAATAAGAAGTGAAAGAGGTCATGTTCCTTCTTCTAAGTATCCACCACATCAATATGTGTTGATGACAGATGCAGGTGAGCCCTCATGCTATGAGGAGGCAATGTTTGATGAGAACAAGGAAGAGTGGTCAGAAGACTCAGAAGCCATGCAGGATGAGATGAATTCCCTATGTCAGAATGATACTTTTGAGTTGGTGAATCCGCCAAAGGGCAAGAAAGCACTCAACAACAAGTTGGTGTACAGAGTGAAGACCGAAGAAAACACCTCACATCCAATGTATAAGGCCAGATTGGTTGTGGAGGGTTTCAATCAGCAAAAGGGCATCGATTATGATGAGATATTGTCGCCGGTGGTCAAGATGTCCTTGATCCAAGTTGTGCTTAGCATGGCTACCACCAGGGACTTATAAATTGAACAACTTGATGTGGAGACAACATTCTTGCATGGTGACCTAGAGGAGGATATATACATGGAGCAGTCAGAGGGTTTCATGGTTGCTGGCAACGA